>NC_138910.1:7099087-7289472 GCF_965231255.1 Vanellus vanellus
AATAAACCAGCTTTTTTCACTAAAGCAACTGTCAAATTCTGGAAATACTATATTACATTTATCACCTATTTTTGATGATTTCCACAGAAAGAGACAAGTTACCAATGAAAGCATAATATTTTTCACCAAAAAAAAAAAAAAAAAATCAAATAATAAATGGCTTTTGGAAGATACAAGGCAGTATCAAGGATAGGTAATCTAATTCTGGGAATTGGTACAAGTGAGCTCTCTAGATTATTCCACACCAATGAGTTTCTGAATCAGCTAAAAGAGTATCTCACTTTCCATAACATTTCCTAGATGCTATTTGCAAACACTGATCACAAAAACGTTGACAGATACATGCATGCTTGCAAAGTGATTACTTGTAAAGAACATCAAAAACCTTTATAGCTGACAAAGAATAATTTTAAACCAGGATCCCAAAAAAACACATTGGAAAGCTACTAAACTCAGGTAAAACGGGGTCATGAAAATTGAGTTTTTTTCTGTTTAAGCTCGCTCTGATACTGACCATATACTCCTGTCAAAATTCAGCCCCACCGCACAAGTTGAACAGCTAAAACATTAGCAAAGAAATGAAATATTTGCACAAAATAACAGACTCTGTAACATAGTATATATGCTACTTAAGAAACCCACTGAACTGGGGCAAGTGACCATCTTCTCTCAATAATAACTACTGCAACACCTAAATTGCCACTATGGAAACACCTTCACCCCGTAACACAGTTGCAACAATTCCCCCCTAAGTACTGAGCACAAACTGAAAGAGAGATTTCCTACTTCCATTTGAAGGGACAATTCCAATACGAGTCCTTTTGATATGGGTTGGACAAGAAACAGAAACAAAGTGCCATAAGGACATAAACTGGAAAGTTTCTCGAGGAATCAAAGCAAGGAAGAAGTCTCTTGTGAACATGCACACATTTTGCAGAGGGAGGAATAGGAGCCAAGAGCTAAGGTATGAAAGCCTCTTGGGAGAGAACATCTCTGACGTGACGGAGCAGGCATTAGACAACCACTGAGGCAAGGGCCTTCTATTTTGCACTAAAAATGCAAGGCCCAGGAGACACATGACAACACAGAGCCTCTTTGGCTACCCATCAGTCTGATGACCTCTGCAGAACGAGGAGTGGGCTGCGTGTGCCTCCAGCTTCACTATGCTAACAGACTTCTGAAATCACACGATCCACACAAGTTGATATATCATCAGTCCACCGTTGTGCTGCCCTGTCACTAGCTGACTGTGTGGCATATTACCCGGTCGGATGGAGATGGGTAAGGAAGCACTTACTCTGACTCTTAAGAAGGCAAAGTGTTTTAACGTAAGTAGTGAGGGGGGAAAAAAAAAAAAAGGTGGGAAGGAAATGTCACTGACACTTTTCAAAGTGTTTATGTTTTGATCCAGGGCACCATATTTTGAGAATCACAGGATTTTATGATTACAACTATCAGGTTACTGCTTTTAATGAGTGTAACAATCTGGTACAGATTTCCTTACTCTTACCCATGTTTTGCCAAATACACAGGAAGCAGAAAGGTCAGCATGTTGTAGACTGCTTTTTACAAAGAGAAAGAAATGCCTATAAGGCATATATAAGCTTGTCACAAAAAATTGTCAGAAAAATGTACCACAAATATCCACTTGTCATCAACAGGGAAAGAGCCCCCAAAAATGACAGGGTGGTTTTGTAACACAACATATACAGAAGCCTACTTCTCAGCACACCTCAGAACCTGGAAACAAATTCAACAGGACAAATTTCAACCTACGATCACTGCTACGAAGGATTATGATGTAAAGAGAAAAAAGCGAACAGGTAGAGATGTCAAGAGACTGTATACGAAAGAGTGGGAAAACCACAAATGCAGACAGAAAACCAAGGAAGAATGAATAAAAAGTCAATGAGATTTACGTGCAAGTCTTAACTACACTACCTATTACTGTCCTCAGCTATTTTTCCACTTTAATTTGTGCTGCTAATGACAACTGGTTTCATTCTCTCTCCTGTATATTTATGTTTAGGTGCTTTCAAATGCACAAAAATTAACAGATAAACACAACATATAAGAAAAAAAATAAAGAGAGAAAAAGTAATTTTATAATATGTGACTTCAACCGAACATCGAAGAACTGTAAGCAGTATGCACTGACAGTTGAAATTGGTGATTAGGCCAGAAAAAACTTGGTGGCTTTTCAAATTCATTTTATATTTGTCCATAGCATATACAAGTTTTTAATAGCAACAAGTAGCTCACAATGCCTATGCAAGTTCAAAATGTAATTCTTTATTTTCAGTGACTGTTTAAAAGTAGACTGCAAAGTATTGAAGTTAAGAGTTTGACAGAAAGCTGTTTCAAGGCAATATAACACCAAGGATATTTCTGGACATTTAAAATCTCAGGTTTCCAGAAGAGAGTTAAAAGTAGATTCTGGTGATGTACCAAACGCTGCCATGTTTGCAGCTTCATATACAAAAGGCATATTGTTTAAAAATTATTTTCCCTTTCCCCGAGCAAATATCCACTTACAGAGCGTGGGGGGGAAATACTATGCAGTAGACACACACTGGAAATCCTTCACAAACATTTACATTTCTCATAGTCACACATCCCAGGAGGCCCAGAACGAGAAGCCAGGTACAACACTTTCAGCAGTGACAGTGACTGCTAAGCGTCCCTCTAAGAAGGGATTTTTATTTCTAGAAATAATAAAATTTTGAGTAAAAACAGAAAAAGGAAGAAAAACCTTTTTTTTTTTTTTTAAGCAGTTAAACAACATGCCTTGGCAGTCATACAAATGGCTCAGCTTCAGCACCACTGTGGCACAAATTCCTCTAACCATATGGGATATCTATCAAAATAATGCATTCTGCAGAACTGATAAGAATAAGAAATGACCCAGCTTGACTCTCACAGATTGTTCTTCCTGGCAGGAGGTTAGAAACAATTCTTTTTGTTCAAATCCTATTTTTATAACTCTTTAACACCCTTTTAGAATACAAGTTAAGAATATCTTCACGAAGCAAAGCTACATTTTAAAATAAACTGTTGATTTTACTGTATTAAAAAAAAAATATAATGAAAACATCAACGGCACTCATGTTGTTTCCTTTGTTTGGCCTTTTCCCATTCTTTATGCCCCCTCCCAACCACGACTGCTCTCCAACAGCCTCAACATGACGCAAATTTCACCGGACTCCAGCGAAATTTCAGCGGATGACATCATCAGGTGAAACCCCGATCTTAGTCAACTCCACTTCCTGACCACGTATAAAATGGTGCGCGCAGCGCTGATGAATCAAGCAGGAGCTTTCAAACATTATTCACTTGCTGCTACAGCGTCCCCGAAAGTTTGCCACAGGCCAAAGACGGCGGCCAACCCCTTCCCCTCCCCCCCCCCTTTTTTTTTAATTTTATTTCATTTTTCCCCCTTATAAGCTGAGAACTTCTCAGAAGGAGCTGTCACCTCGCGGTTGAGGGTAACAAGAGCTCATCAAAGGCTCCGGACCGTTCTGCAGGAACGCCTCCCGCAGCCCGTGCGGCTGCAAGCGCTCACGCCAGGGCCTGCAGAAGCGTCCTGCCCGAGGTATGGATTACATACGTACGAACACCACCACGACCAAGCCTCTTCGGTGCCTGCCCGCCGGGCCAGCCCCGGCCAGGCGGCTTCGCCAGAGCGGGCGGGGGAGCGGCCCTCCCGACAGCACCGCGGCCCGCCGCTCCCGGGAAGGGGAGCGCACAACAAAGGCCTCCCCTCCACACATACACCCCCCACCCCGACGCTGCTGCCCCCACTCCTCCCCCGCCTCGGCCCGGGGCGGTACGTACCGGAGCGCGGCGCTGGCTAGGCGGCGCGGCGGGTCTCATACTGCCGGGGCGGGGGAAGGTGTGGCGGTCACCGGTGCCCGGCGGCAGGGGGAAGCGGCAAGGCCGGGCGGTGGCGGAGCCGCATCGCTGCCGGCGCCGAGACCCGCTGCTGCTACCGCTACCGCCGCCGCCGCCCCTCACCCGCGCTCGGCCCCTCACGGCTGCCGTACGGCCCCGCTGCCGCCGCCACCACCGCACTTCCGGGCAGGGAGGGGTCACACCGCCTCGCGCCCCGCCGCTTCCATCCGGGCCTTCGCGGGCGGCCCCGCCCCCTCACCCGCGGAGCCCAGGGCGGGGCGCGAGGCCGGCCGTTGGGCGTGGGGCGGGGCGCGAGGCAGGCCGTTGGGCTTGGGGCGGGGCGCGAGGCCGGCCGTTGGGCTTGGGGCGGGGCCCGAGGCCGGCCGTTGCGCGGGCCGGCTGAGGGGGCGTGAGGCGATGGCCGGAGTAGCGCAGTGACCGGCATCACAATCCCCACTCCCCCCGCCCCCTCCACGCTGTGTGGGGATCGGGGGCGGGGCAGGCGGCGGCGGGCAGGCGCCCCGTGCCCGGAGGAGGCGGCGGGGCGCCGCCGGGAAGGCTCTGGGTGAGGAAGGGGCCAGGCAGTGCCGGGGCGGGGGGAGCCCAGGGGTTTGCCGTGGGAGCTATCGGTGGGGTCGGGAGCTCTCCCCTGAAGCAAGTGCCCGCTCTTCACCCCCGCTTACCGACTGGCTCACGCTGCGGCGGATTGGGGACTTCTGAGGGCTCCTTTTTTCTTTTTTTTTTTTTTTCTTTTTCAGATGAAGCTAACCTGCAAATTGCACTCATGAGCCCCATCTGCTACCAGGTATTTGGACCTGACAAGAACCCGCCCTCCGTAACTGCTCCCCACGTACAGTGCGCTGACGTTGGGATCTCAGCACCTTACCCCATGCACGGATCTGCTCTTCGCTGGCACAGGCGTGGGCTTCCAGTCCTTCGCTGAACAGCTCCCTGAACGGGCTGCTTCTCTTCCTTCCCACATACGTTCACCACCCAACAGTTCTGAGAGTTGTCGTCGGTCAGATCTGTTTCCTTTAGCCCAAGTAGAATGAATTTCTTTAAATCATTGACGTATCTTCCTAGTTGCTTCTAAGAACAAATGAACTTATCATTGTAAATTCTACAGACAGTACTGCAAACTTCTTTGTGGAGGGTTGGAAATGAAACTTAAGCAATTTGTTTTGTTTTGTTTTCCTAAGGGCCAGGGCTTTAAGGAAAATATTATCTGTGGAGACAATTAAGACTTTGTGACATCTTAATTGCCTTCCTTGAGAATGAGTGCTGAGAATACATATACAGAGCATTCTACTCCGTAAGGATACCCAAGCGAGCAAGGTCTCAAAATCAATACAACTGCATTAGTAAGGCACAGTGCCCTGGATAATTCATCCTGCAGAGAAAAACTGCACTGACAGGGCCATACTGCTTTTGGTATTAGTAGTTCACTCAGAACTGTTTCAGCAACCTGTCCAACATTGCACGGTATTTTCAGATGGCTCCGCTTTTTTTATCTGTAGTCTTTTTCATACCAGTCCTTCCAGGAAATAGCTTCACAGCCACAACCAGGACTTACTCCGTTTAGCTTAACAGGATGCTTGGAGGAGGACCAAGCTGTTACCTCTTATATGGCCTGTTACTTAGAAGAAAACACAGTATACCTTTGTCAGTTGTATGAGACACAAGTAGAACACGCTTTATCAGGATTTTTGGTATTGCAAACTGAATAGTTCAGTCCTCGGAGATGCTGTTGCAAATGGGAAGTGAAAATTATCCACTTTTTCACAAGACAGTATTCAGTCTCTGCTATTGGAAATAAGGGGTGCATTCCTAGTTCTAACTGAAGAGTCAGTAATGGAAATCTTATGATTTAAATAGAATAACTTAGCACACAGGAAAAACAGTAAGCCAAGTTAATCTTTGAATATAGTAACTAACTTCCATCTCCCTTCCTCTCTAGAGAACGTCTGCAAAGAAGGATCATTAGCAGAAGCTGTGAAAAACCACATGCATATTTGTCAGCACACAAAAGGTGAGATTACAGCTCATGCATCCCTTGGGCTGAAAAGTTCTTTTTCTCACCATCAGATATATAATATTCTTGGGGGGGGAGGGGGCGAGGAATGCTACAGAAGGGCGTTGCCAAGAAAAGCAACTAGCACTTTTCAGACCTGGAGTCTCCAGTTGGTTTCAACAGAAGTTTAATTTATTTTCCTGTACTTTTAATCCACTACTGAGTCCTATTCCCCGTTATTCCCCCTTAGATTGCCATTTTAATACCCTGAGTTTGTTTCTCCTCTCAGCGCTAAATTAAAGTGCACCATATAGTACCAGCCTCTTGTGTCACGTTAGGGTGAGATACTGTAATGTCAGGCTGCACCAGCATTATTTGCATTATGGCAGCACTTAGTGGATCAATTGACATGAGTGGACCTTTAAGCCAGACATTTTACAAAACATATGAGACAAACACAGAGTTTCTAATCTAGTTAGTCAGGACAGAAAATGATAGAGAAAAACTAGATGGGGTGAAACGATTAAGCACGCTTACAGAATAAGAGACCAGAGGGAGGACCAAACTTTCCTGTGTCCAGAGTGAATGCTCTAGATCGTACTGTCTCAAACCAGACAGGAGGACCCACAGGAATATGCGCTTAAAATACACACTATTTTCTGGCAGAAACATGGGGGTATTTATACTTTTCAAAGCTTTTCAGGTGAAGGTGCTGTGTTACTGTATTGTCTAAAAAGAGATTAAAGCCTAAAGAAGAAAATCACTGTTGTAGGTGTTCTTTGCCTCCAGCTTCCACTGGGACAGAGCAATGTTTCCACTGCACTGTGGTGGTGCCATCCTTCACTTGAAATTCCTCATATTTGGAATGGAATGGAATGGAATAGAATAGAATAGAATAGAATAGAATAGAATAGAATAGAATAGAATAGAATAGAATAGAATAGAATAGAATAGAATAGAATAGAATAGAATAGAATATTCAGAAGGTACCTACAATGATCATCTAGTCCAACTGATGATATTCCTCTACTACAGTCAATCTGGATCTCTTCTTGAGGGCTGACTTTTTTAAGCACCTTACCTAACAATTCTTAAGTGTTTCTTTATAGAATAAGTTTAATTAAGAATGCTTCTAGAAAGAATAAGAAAGCATATTGACATATAGTTATAAAAGGATTAGTATTTGGAGATTTTAAGTGCTGTAGTCTAGGCAGGCAACACAGTCTTTCCTCTTTCCAGGGTGATCAAGTTTCAGATTGTTGGGACTTTCACCTTAGAGAAACCCTTAAAAATACAAATTCTGTCTGCTATATATTAAACATCAGATTTCCTGTGCTTCTATTTAAAAGAGAGAATATATTCTAGGTTATTGACCAGATTTCCTCACCCTTGTTTTGTGATATGAGGTGAACTGTCTGAATTCAGCTGCTGTACATGATGATGTTAACTCTCAGAGTATGCGAAATAGATTGGTTTCAGTATTAGACATATGAGCAGTCCCACAGATTTAAAGGAAGTAGTTGCATATGTAAGCATGCATTTAAATGATTTACAAGATGAAGTTAAAATTGGAAGTCATTCTCTACCCAATAGGTAGCCACATTTCAATGGTGAAATTATATATCCTAATTACAGGTTCATTATAAACCTCTTTGACATCTTTTTGGTGGAAGGAAGAATTATACATACACATGCACATAAACGCATTCCTTATGTTGCATATGTTTTCAAGATTCACAACAGGATTATATCAGTATGTTTTAATCAAATTAATTATTTTTAGTAACTTATGCTTGAAAAATCAATGGCAAGCAACCCAAGATAGCGTTAGTGTCATATGCTTTCTGTTTTCCTTTCCTGTCCATTGTCCAAATGAGAGCACTTTCTGGAGGAATCATGATAAATCCATAATATCTTATTTTATTCTACCTTTTCTTCTACTTCCAAAATGGCAAGCAGACAACACTGCAAATGTACTGCCAAGATGTATGGGTGATTTTGCATTAAGTAAATGCAAAGCCTGATCTAGCTGATATGAGTCACAATTTTGTGGACAGTTTTAAAAGTGTATAAAATTTCAGCAGGGAAGTTTTTAGTCTTTTTATAATACAGTGGCTTTGGAATTTGAATTGGATTGGGAATTTGAAATTCCAGGATATTAAGGTGTTACCCAATTTAGATTGACTTTTCCACCTTAGTTTCTTTTTATATTTTCCATCTAGATTTTCTTCCTGAAAAGGAACATAATAAAACCTGTTAAGCTGCAACAAGCGACTAATTTCTTACAAGTTAGTGATACAGCTCTAAAATTGTTCTCTAATGTTTCAACAGAATGGGTCTTCACTTGAAAAGGTCAGTGTTTTGAAACCAGCACTCTTCACTGTAAAATATATGCTAGTTTTGGCAGAAAGGTTTTTGCAAAGATGCAGTTTCTTCTGAGGGAGGAGAGTGAGATTATATGCATAAACAGTGTTCCAGTGTCTGTAGCAAAGAGCCTACCAGTGTTGGGTGAGTCAGTTTCAAGTCTCTGTTTTTCATGATTCTGTGAGACTTTTGATCTCCTCCTGTCCTTCATATCACAGATAAAACCTTAACCACCAAGCTACTCGCTGATACACAATTAGAATCTTCCCTGTTCTTCCCTGTTTATACTTTGTATAAACAAACATTAATTTTAGCAGGGACTTGAACTTGGGACTTCCAGTCTTTGCCTGAGTTCAGCAGCTGTTCTAGATGAGCTTTCCTTTCTTCTTTCATTAAAAACAAATAAACAAACACTTTGAAGATTTTAATGAAAAATGTGAAATGTGAAAACATTTGAGTTTTCTAACTTCCACAAGACAGACAAATGTTTCCCACACAGTTTCAGTCCACTTTGCAACACATTTTAGTTCAAGGAAAGCTTATGTGTTGATAGCATTAAAAAAGAATTATTAAATAGAATTTGCTTTGTATTGTCATGTTCCTTTCACTCAGTTTCTCCTTCTGTGTTTTCTCTATTCACTGTTACATCTTAAAATATATAATAAGGACTTCGAAGCTGGTATTATATCTTCCTATGGCTTTTTCTTTAGTGCATAGTGGCAGAAAACTCACTGGAGACTGGTTGCAGCACTACATGACATTAATTTTTCTGTAGAATGGCAGGCTGCAAATTGCTGATCATCTTTAGTTAGTTCCTCCTCAGTGTTCTCTAACACGTTATCACCAATTTCTTGTCCAAAAAAATTCCCAGATTCCTTTCAGTCATCTACCCCTACAAATCTTCCACTTTTTTTCCTTATTTTTCCTTAATGCAGGTATAAGTTGTTGAATTTGTTCATATTTCCTAGAACTCCACAGCTATGACTGTATAACTGTGTCCTGTGTCCCAGGTTCTTTCTACTTTAGTCTCCTTTCACTGCCATTGCAGTGTCATTGAGGATCACAAATAAGATGGCAAACCAGTGGTATTGTTTGATATGCTCAATAAGACACATACCTGACAGCTACTACTGCTTAAAAGTTCATGTTCCCTGCTGCAATCATGACAAGTTTACAGGTCTTTCAAATTAAACAACCCTTTCCTCCCCACACACATGCATACAATGAGATGATTTTTTTTCATAATGAGAAGTGATAGGTGGTCTGAATAGAGGAATCAGTACTGCTGGCTGTGTATACAATTAAAAACAAGAACTACAACAGCCATTGTGCATTGTTCAGATCTCTTTATAAATACAGTTTCCCTTGCTGTAACCTGGAAACTAAATACATTCCTGGATGTGGTAAAATTTTTATAATGGTGTCTAGTGGGAAAGATGATTTTTTTCGGGGTGAATTTAATAGATTCTGTTCAGATCTTGCTAAAGGATGAGAAAGCCTCTTTTAAGTTCTTTGCAAATCAGCATTCCTCTCCTCTCCCAAAGAAAAGTAAAATCAAACCTTATATTTTTAAATGTAATCCTTAATCTTTCCTTCTCTACTCCCTTCTGCTCTCTATAAAGCAATGAAACACAAAGGAGCATACCCTTCTACAGACTTTTTGTTTCAGTGTGGAAACTTCTTTTTATACCAGAAAGCAACAATAAAGAGCAAATTTTACTTTGTGGCTTATACTCATAAATTTGATAATGAAGCCAAATGAATAGTCTTTTCCTCATTTCAGTACCAAGTAACTTTTAAAATGCCTTTAAAAGTCACTTTCATAGAGGGAAGAACAAGCATGAAGTTCTGAATTTTATGTGGGCCCCAAACATCATAATTTATAAATTCAGATAAAAACAGAATCTGAACATAATTCAGTTGGCTCAGAGAGCACACAAATAGATGCACAGAGGAATCAATAGATTCTTCACTGAATGAAGATCAAGTTGATAAGGCACATGTAGAAGGGAAAAACCACACTTCAATTCAGAATGTAAGGAAGACAAGTTGTTTTGAACCTTACCTTTTTTTATTATTATTATTTGAGATTTCTGTGGTGTTGCCTCTTGAAATGGCTGTCTGCTTCCTAGCTGATAAACAAAATCCTTAATTATACTACCCACAAGAGTAATTTTCAACATCAATATTCCTCAACTTCTCTGGAGTTTCATGACAGGGCTTGGTTCAGTTGTCTCTACACATAATAAAAGCCCAGTATTCGTTCTAACTTTGCTTTTTATAGAGACTGAGCTCTCCTTTCCCAGCAATGTCTGTTCTTTTTTTTTTAATTTTTCAATTTCACCATCCCCCCAAAATCATAATTTACACAACTTTATTTACCACCATATAATCGATCTGGTCTTTATAATATTTAAGTAGTTAAAATGTAAGGGTGCAGCTTTCCTCCAAATAAAATTAATTTAAAAGTGTGCTGGACCATGTACACTACATAATAAGCAATACTTACATGTATAAGCATATAATAATATATGTATATAATAGTAGTCAAAATAGCGTAACCTTTGTAATAAGTATGAGTTTCTATTGGAAAATCTTCTAAGCAGAATGGTTCCTGAGTTTTGCTGAAAAGATATGGGATCACTGAATTTCATCTCTAAGAAATATTGGAGATTTGTATAATAAGTGATTCACTTTTTGTTAAGAATAGAAGTAAGGATATATAGCGTATCCTGAATACCAGAAAAAAAGAAAAAATCAAACACCTTTCAGGATTATTGGAAGGATACCAATACAAATGCTAAATACCAAGCTGAGAACACAGAACTCGATACTCGAATTTTTGATGTAGCCACCTTTTTCATTTTAAGACAATACAGGGATTTCTTATCTATTTTTATGTATTTTAGTATCTATTTAGTTTTAACACCTTTTTACATATGACTGTGTACTTTAAGTACTGTAGTTCTCATTAGCACAGTTTTTGCACTGTTGATGTTTTCATCTAGTTCATTTCTCCTTGCTGGCAAGCATTTTGTGTCTCAAGACATATTATGATTCATAAGATGAATAGCTTCCTTTTGCTCTGGGATTCATGAGACCAGCAAGGAAGTGTCCTACTCCTAGAGTGAAAGCTCAGATGAATAATGTAGTATGACTAGAGTGTATCACTCAGTGATGGAGATATTCTGGCTGCGTCTCTTAAAACTGCAGGTCACGAAAAGGTAGATTAAGGCAAATAATGGTCTTCTGAGTCAGATTTTCTCTGGCATAAGAAATATGTAGTGATAAAACAGTGTTAGAATTATTTTGCAATACTGTAATTGGATGCAAACTTCATTTGAGATTTTAGCTTTCAACTGCTTTACCAAATTTACATAACACAAGTGCTAATTGGTGAAGAAAATCATACAGTAAACTCTGATGCACATTACGCTTAGACAAGGTCAAAATCCCACTTTTATCAAAAGGTAAAAGTAGCTTTTTTTTTTTTTTTAAACAGTCTATTGACACCATTGATTTGGAAAGATGAGAGATTTTCAGTAATTATACATCATGATACAGCATATTTACATGCGGGGTTCATTCTGTATCTCTTAATTAAAAAAGAATTTTCCATAGTTTTCCCATACATATATTAAAAGCCCAATTTTCTTGCAACTCAGAGTTGAGTTGCTTAATTTCTTTTGACTCTTGTTTTGTACTGTGACTACTTTACATTAAATACTTGAAGTTTAGAATCTGATCTTTTAATGTATCTGTTTTATGCCTGAGCATCTCTGTTGATTTCAACAGAATTATCAATAGTAGTATAGAAGCCAGTTCAGTAATGATCATATCCAAAATGCAGTAATTCACTGTGGAACAATTGCAACATATTGTATTTAAATTCAGAAAATGTAAATAACGGTTCCCTAGTGAGTCCTGGTGATAAAGACCAGATAGCTACCAGACTGGACAGATATCTTGTCCTTCAGTTGTTGCATAATTAAGAGCTGGAATGTTGTCTGTCCTTTGAATTTTAGTATTTCAAGGTGTTTTTACAAGCATATAAGGTAGTTAATTAAAAGGAAAGAAGTTAAATATGTTCATCCTGGATAACTACCTTGAATTGCCTTTAAGTGCTAACAAAAACTTGAAGATTAATTGTTTTATCTCAAAGTCATTGGCAATCATGGCTGGAACTCTAAAAAAATGTCTTCTAAGAATTCAGTCAAAGATCAGATTTGTCATCTAAAACATCTGTTTGGTCCTGCAAGTTTTAAGATAACAAAAGACAACAGCAGCATCTCAAAATGAAGAGATTCAAAGCAAGCTGCGATCTCATAAACATAGAATAGCTTGAGGCTATCCAAGGTTCTCTGAGTCATATCTCCCTAATGATAATCTTAAGGTCACTGCTGAATACGGTCAGTTTATTTTGAGAAGCAAGAAACAATACCTGGCAAGAAAGGAACAGAGATCACTTGGCACAATACATAACTGTAGTTCAGTTAATCAAAGTGCCTTTGAAATACTTTTGATTTGTAGCTTTGGTATTTGTTTTTTCTAGAAAACTGTTCTAATTTTCATCCAGTACTCTATGAAGGAGTCTATGAATTCCATAACATCTGGATAAAGAATGATTTAGGTTTAGTACTTTAGCCAGTCTTTGTTGACAAAGCTTCATCAACCATTACTGAGATTAATTTTTACTACATACTGTCGTCAGCGTGGCTTCTCTGAGACCTCTTTTTTAGAGCACCTGTATGCAAGTGATTAGTTTGCATCAGCAGGGGAAAAAAAGCAAAACAAAAAGCTCAAAACATAGTGGAGGAAAACTTCCCATCTACAAGAGAACAGGTCTGTCACCTATGCTGAAAACAGTTTATGGTGGCATGTTTTGATTAATAGAAAGAAGCATATAAACGTAGATGCTTTCCAAAGTGTTATTTCTGGTCCTGAAAAACTTGTATGTCCAAGTTAAGAAAATAAGAAATAAATAGGATTAACCTGTAGAATGCAGGCTACAGAATTTCATTACATAGTTCTCATGTCAAGCCTAGTAACACTTCACCAAAATCATGTATTACTAGTAAGTACATCAGTTTTTATTCCAAAGATTTTATGCAAAGAAAAGACCTTTTGCATATGTTAATACTTTGGAGTTACAGGCTAATTCAAAGCCTGGAACAGTGGGGGAAATCTTGTGTTGGTATGACATCTTTGTCAGAACAGCTGCATAGAAAATGAAGGAAAAAATTTTGTCTATAGAATAACTTCCATAGCTGTGTCTGAGAAAGCAGAAAGCCTAAAGAAAACCTAAAGCTAATGACAAGACTTCTTCACCAGGTGTACTATACATGTACACATGTGCAGATAAAGAACATTTTTAGGCAGCGAAAGCAAACAATTGATATAGGAGGAAATTCAAATATCAAGAGAAATTTGAGCTGGTGCCAGAATGAATACTGTAATGGTTTTTAATATATTTTAAATAAAGATTTGCCCGTGCTGTTTTAAGAAATGCGTACATATCCATCTGCAAAAAGCCAGCACTCTAGGAAGCAGTGCTATTGTAAAGAATCTACTCCTGCCTTTAATGGAAATGTGTAAGTTCTCACCTTCTCATGTGTAACAGAAGGATCCATGCCCTCTGACTACTCCCAACTACCAGTTTTCTAGATGTGGTCCTCTCTAAACTCGCTGTATGGCATCCCTAGCTTCCACCCATGTGAGCTGAGAACTGCCTTCCTTCAGTCCAAGAAAGGACTGTTAATACTGAGTCCTGAAGTTAACGGAGAACTAACTGTCCTTTTACTCCAGAAGTACTATCTGTATCAGGTAAATTGACTTTCAAAATGTCTGACATGAAAGCTCATTCTAGGCAAACTTTAAGTAATCATCCAAGATATGATGAAGATAAATAATTTCCAAGACTTGTTTTCAGTAGTGAATCCCAGCTATTAAGATGATCTCTTTTCCAGTGACGGAAAAAAATTCTCTTGTACTTGGCAACTGTTTATCTGAGTTCATATTACCTTTCACTTGCCTCTAGTTCCTTGATTACTCATGTGCATAGAGATGGATAGGACTTATCTCATAACCGTGTGCACCTTCTCTCAAATATTTTTACCCAAGCTTGGGAATTTGGCTCTTTTGTACCTAAATGAACAGTCATAAGAGGAACTTAAAAAGCAGCTAGTTCATGAGAGTTCCTTATCAGTGGCAAATATATTCACTTATGAAAAATGTCGATGGTGACATTGTGTTTCTTTTGGCTTATTTAAAAAGATAAGTCTATCAATATTTTTCTTTGAAATAAATAGAAAACAGTTTTACATTCAGTTAGCCTCTTCATCAGAGTATTTCAGTTATTGAATGGTCAATACTGCTTATTCTTCTCCCTGTGCACTGAATAATAGAGTACAGATATGCA
This sequence comes from Vanellus vanellus, assembly GCF_965231255.1. Classification (NCBI taxonomy): domain Eukaryota; kingdom Metazoa; phylum Chordata; class Aves; order Charadriiformes; family Charadriidae; genus Vanellus; species Vanellus vanellus. The sequence goes on from NC_138910.1 coordinate 7,113,772, forward strand.
AGGGGACTTTCAGAAAAAGTATACAAGAAGAGTGGAGCTTTGTGCAAACACATTTGTACAAATAAGGGATGCCTCCAAGGTCTTGATCTCAGGACTTCTGAGTGTAGAACTACCAGAATGGTTCCTGGGAGCAGTTAGGGACAACACTGAAAGAGAAAAATCCATGCTCCTAATGGGACAACATCTTAGTTCATAGCAAAGTTGCAGTAATGTAGTATGGCATGCTGGTTAATAAAACCTGACTTAGCTCTTCTTAGACCCAGCAACCTTAGAAGTGTAGAACCTGTTTGTACCCTATTGCTGACGGTTGTATCTTACCTGAAAGAATGCAAATTAAGAATGGTGTTAGTGCTAGCCATGAAGATGAGGCTTATGCTGAGCAGCAATAATGACTTAAAACCTGGAATATTTGAAGCTTTTCCAATTATATGCTATAAGGAGTCTTTCATGCAAGTAATAAATTGCATGGCACTTAGATGAGAAGCACAGATTGCAAGAGATGAGAGTGTAGATGAGACAGCACCAATCTATATGCATGACTCAGACATTTGCCACAGTTCTAGGATTTCTGTAAGTAGTAGATAAAGAGCAATTTGATTCTAAAGCTTGAGCTGTTACTATTCAGCACTCCCTAGATGATATTTGATGTCATTGAGCAGATTCATGACACCCACAACATGGCGGGAAATGCAATTACCAAGACGAAATACAACACCTACAGACAGGCCATCTGGTCACCTGGATATACAGACCAGAAAGAACAAGAACCAAATCTTACCATAAACTGACCTGACCATGAAAACAATGATGAAAAAATGAAGATAAAATCGGGGGTTTCTTGTTATCTTTTTGTTCTTTTTTTTTCTCTTTTTTTCTTTTTTTCTTTCTGTACTTTCCCATTGGGAAGCAAGGACATAAAATGATTGACAGTGTTACTAGGAATGAATCCTGAAATACTGAGGTAGGTAATAAGTGTCTGATGAGAACTGTGACCTGAGACAGAATGAGGCTGTAGAGTGAAAAGGATCAAAACATTAATAGCCATTAGCGCTGAACAAATACAAAAGTTCAAGGTAAAGGAACTGGGAAGCAGAATAGGCAAACACTCTCTGAGAAAGCAGACGTTGCGGTTCAATGTAGAGAAAACAGACAAAAGGCAGGAAGTAAAATGCTTAGCCTAAAATATTACTGAGAATTGTGTGGGCAAAGAAAGCATCACAGTGTTTGTTCCCTAAAGGAAATTAAAGTGGAAGCACGTGTGAGCACATATAGAGACTATCAAGAAAGAACACAAGTTGTGTGACAAGATTGTCTCCAAGGTTCTCCATATGCACACTTATTTTCCAGAAAGAGTTGACTGTATTTTTGCCACTCTGCTATAAGACCAGTAACAACTTAGGTTCTGGCTGACTGGCAGAGCTGCAATCTTATTGCATCAACACTGATAAGCAGCTGATATGTGACCATGAGAAGAGAACTTCAGCGTTGCAAGACCAGTAGACTGGCTATCAAAAAAATTCCTCACAAGATGATATATTATTGCCTGAATTTTTTAACAACTGGCACAGAAATACCCTACCTTTCAAGAAAACTGCCACCCAAAAGAGCTGAGTAAATCTCAGATGAACCATCAGCTTGACCCACCATAGAAATGTTTCACTTTTTTCTAAAATCAAGTTACGTTTCATCTTTTTTCCATTTTTTCTTTTATTTTAAAATGACTTCTAAAATGTTTCATAATGAAAAGCCAAAATTAAACAATTGTGTAACATAGACACAGAATGTTTCCATTATTCCAAAACATGTTGACTTCTCTCATTACCTGCTGTTTTTTTAGACATACCTAGACAAAATTTGACTTGAAATCACAAATAACTTTGCTTCTGTTCAGTATTTTGGCAAATAAATATTTGGCCAAGGGAATCAAGGAACATGTGCCACAATAATGAAAAAATGTGCCTTGATAGTGAGTAGCGGGCAGAATTCACTGCTCTGGAACAAGGAACTGATTCCACATGAGAGACAGGACAAAGCCTGAGTTTATAAAGCTGTCTAGGAGAACCAGAGACTTTGCAAGTCCTCTGTTTTGGAATGTTTATGAAAACAAAGCTCTCTGTGAATTACTGTGTTAGTTTCACAACTCACAGTATTACAAACCCCAGTCTTTCTTCTAACAAAATTTCACAAGTGACACAATTATAAAAGTAGACCGATAAACATTAAAACTGACAGGATATAAAATGTTCTCAGTTCAGTAGCTTGGATATAAACTAAAAGCTCAGAAGACAGCACATGTTTCTGCACTTGAAAAACTTCCCCCAGAATCTTCTTTCAGGGACAGCTTGAAAAGACAAATTGTACTGGAGTTTTTCAATCTGTCACAGTAGAGGACAGCTTCTGAGCTGTAGAGAGATACCTTCAAATAAATCATATATCATTTTATCTGAGCATTTATAAGCCTTTCTAGTTCAGTTAGGGTTTTTTTTCTGTCTCTTCAAATATCAGAAATACACCATCCAACTCTAATCCAGTACATACTACCAAAACAACTATGTTAATCTAAACCAACTGTTGGAGTACCTCGTTAGTTGGATTTTGGATATTCTTTTATGCTAGTTCTCTCTTCAAAATTAAAATATAAATGTAGAGCAAAGTGAGGAAGCATCCATGCTTTAATGGGAACTCCAGGCTGAAGATGATAGCCCATACTGTATGAAGATGTAATCCAGGCTCAGTGTAGCTCATTAGAAAAAAAATCCAGTACAGGTGAGAGGTTATTGTCTCTTTTGCAAGAAGAGAGGATATGTCTAAGACCCTACACGACAGATTAGTTTTAAGGCTAATGAAAAACTACAAACCTCTTACTTAAAATAAGGGAACTTAACCTTGGAGTTTTTCCTGTTTATGAGAAATCTGCATCAGTGCACAAGAACTGATAGAATCTCATCACGCTTGGATATGATGCACATAAAATTGAAAAATAATACAGTTGTTTTTTCATCGAATGGTTCAGCATAAAATAATTTCCTTGGTGGCCGCCCATTCAGTACTCGTCTATGATCATCTGTAGGGTTGTACTTTCCTATGAACTCTGTTCTAGCATGCTGTCATGGGTGATAGCCTTTACAGTTTGGTAAATTTCTTTAAAATGACCATTTTACAACTCACTCTCTTCTTGTTGTGATTCCTTTTGTCAGGAACTATGCTAACTGCAGGTTTTATTTTCTTTTCCTTGAGGAAGGTTCACATATATTATTTTTCAGTTAAGCATTTTGATTAACTGAATCACTAAGACTTTCTGTGAAGTAAGTGAATAACGGTATTCATATTTTATAAATGGTGAAGCTGAAGAACAGAGAAGGAAAGTGACTTTCATGGTGAGTGGTACTGTCAGTGGTAAGGCTGGAATAGAATCCGGAGATCTTTATTGCCAGTTCCACTCTAATCGATGAAGACCACTGTCCCACAGGTGACATCCCCACATCCCCACACAGAGCTACATAAAAACAACTTCAGCAGAGCAAAATCAAGTATTAACAAGGTATGAAATGACAAACTAAGGACGCTTATATAACTTCCATTTCCAGTCTATAGGCACCTGTTCTACTCTGTATCTTTCCTACCACCCCATTTTTCCCCCTACTCCAGTCAATGTTGAGCATCATCTTTTTCCACAGATACTGAGTACTATATCATTGCCTGATTCCAGTTCAGCTGCATGAGCCTATCCTATCCCAGAATGCTACAGCCCATTCAGACTGGCTTTAATAAGAAAATCCAAAAAGCACTGGCTGATGTAGGCTCCTGTCATAACCCTTCCTTAATATTCCTTTTTTTTTCAGTAACTTACTTTTATTTTTAAGGTGACTATCCTTGTGGTTTTACACAGATAGGCAATGCATTAAGTGACCTTTAGCTGTTTGATGTAATTTTATTGAAAAATAGCAGAAGATAATACTTTAGCAGTGTCTTGGAGAAAATAAAAAAAAATGCATATCTTAATTCTGTTTCTTTTGAATTTTCAAAAATGTCATGGTTTGGGCTGGACTGGCCACTCAGGTGGAACAACAGATGTTCTCCCCTACCCCTCTCAAGGAGAGGCAGGAGCAAAAGAAAGAGACTTCTGAGTTTAGAAGGAACTAAACTACTCTAATGAAATATTAATAAAATAATAAAAAGAAAATAACAAAATATATTTAAAACCATATCAAGCTCCCAGGATGATGATCACATCACCGACAGGCTCTGGGAAGTCCCAGACTAGACTCAGTGACGAACGGGAACTGGATTCTGGATCTGGATTCAGGATCGGGATCAAAAGCAGATGAACAGACAGATTCCTCCTCGGACACTGGCCATTGAAGAAAGAGGACTGATCCTTTGATCCCTCAGCTTTTATACGGAGCACGAGGCAGATGGGATGGAATACCCCGCTGGTCAGTTTTGGGTCACCTGTCTGGTCTGCTCCTCCCTGCAGGTGGGACCTCTCTACACTTCTCCGCTTCTCACCCTCCAACGGGGCAAGTAACAGAGTCAGCTGCCCTTAGGTGTTATAGCAATAAGTGTAAGCAGGAGCCTCTCTGCATACCATGCCTGGGCATCAACTATAGACAGAGGTCTTATCACTCTGAAAGTGAAAAGTTTCTGCACAATATGCTGTTAATTTCAGTAGTTAGAAGAGGCTTAGCTAAAAAGTAAAATTACTGAATATAAAATTGATTCTGTTTTACATCAAACCAGGACATTTGTCCTGTCCTTGGATAGTTTTTTTTAACTGGGTTATCTCTTAGGCCATCTAGGTGGCTGGCGCTCTGACTGTTCCCAGTTGTTGGTCTGTTCTTGCCCCTCTGTTCTCAGTCTCATTCCCGATGGTTTTCCTATGCTTGTTCGTTCTGCCTCCAGTATAAGACCATTCCCTCTCAAAAACCTGTATGCCAATAGGATCCTTATTCAAGGTGACAGGAAAATTCAAATTCCATATCTTGGTGACAGGCAACAAGGAAGTCAGTAAATTGCTAGGGCCATTCTCTGATTGTGTTCCAAGTTCTAGTTAGAAGAGCTACTTCCCGATCGCTTACCCCATCTGCTCTTGGGCAGACCTAGGCATTTCTTTTAAAAATATATTCTTGCAAACTTTACACCAGGTGGCAAGCAGAGCTTGATGACCCCTTGCCAGCATGTTAGGTTGAGGAACCCCATGTAGCAGCTTCTGTTACTGTTTGGGGGTGGGAGGTGAGCTGGATTGTGTGGAAAAGCTGCATGGAATGAGCTAAGACATTAAATAACAAGTTTCAGCCCAGAGTAAGATTTTTATGCCTGAATTATAAACCTCCTGTAATAGAAACTGTAAGGGAAATTCAAACAGGCTATTAATTGTAGCAGTGCCAATATATTAAGATGAATAAGATTTTATAAATCTTATTTATTTATAAAGGTATATACTAAGCAATTTCAGTTCCTTTTACTTGCTTCATTAGAACTGAATTCTTCATAGCTGCCTTTTCAATAAACGTGTGTGCTGATTTAAGAGCTCCTGTATTGGAGTCAGTCACCTCTGCCAAGGCTCAGAAAGCACTACATTCCTAATGCCGCCAGGGTTATACTGCTGTTACATGCTCCACTATGCCTTTGGCTTTCTATAATCTTCATCTGACCTGTGGTAAATCCATGCTGACTGTTCTCACCCTCAAGGAAATGAAGTGAGATTAAGGCTTCTAAGGGTATAAACTTTTGAAAATGGATCTCATAGTGCCGAAGCCTCTTGGCTGTTTTAGCAAATGGTACAAATCCGCTGGTCATGATATTTTGTTCAGTTGACAAAACTGTTTTGAGGAAAAGCTGAAAATTCTCCTTTGAGAAAGGCAGTTTCACTTGTTCTTGGTCAATGAAGATTTACCTGAAATTGTGCCTGAAATTTCAAACACAGAGATAGAGGATCAATCCAGTATTATCCATGGCATGGTGGCTCTGTCACACAATGAGGGAAGAAAGCTGGTTTAAGTTCTTTCTCTGCCTGGTTCATGGCAAGGATTTGAATCTCAGCTGAGGCTCTTGTCATAGCACTCACTTCACCTGGTCCAATTTTTTAATTATTTACGTGAACTAGAACAGCTTTTAAGAAAGATACTGAAAAAAGGAAATGAGGAGTGACTTAATTTAAAAAAAATTCTTTGAGCAGCAACTCTTTTACCCAGACCTCATTGTGCAGGAATAGATGGAGTGATGCTCAGAATACACACTGTTGATCCTCATAAATGTGTTAGCCAGAAATCAAGGCAAAAACCAGAGAAGATTTAACCTGAAGTGATAGTCTTAGGCACACTAACAAAGGACACACAACAGAATTCTAGACTGAATTAAGAACTGTGTCTGTGAAAGTGATTCTTGTCATTGGAAGAAGAGAACAATTTAGTTTCCATGAAGAATCATCTGCATCGGGTTCTTTCTAGTTGTGCATGAGGCAATAAGGTTGTTTTATTCCATTACTGTTTCTCCTGTGTTCTCACTCTGCCAAGCCTCTGCATATGCCCCTGTAAATAGAAACTTTTGTTACATCACTGTAGAAGTGCTTGCCATTGTATGTCTGTCAGCTTAGATATATTTCAGGAACAGGCACCTCTGCCAGAAACAACAGAGTGAAAAAATATGCATCAGCATAAAAGTGTCCCTATTTTTCCGGAATATTCATATTCTCATGGGAAGTATTTCCACAGACTTCCTTTAAAGGAATGAAGTGCTTGGAAAGCCTAGAGGGACAAAACCGATTTCCTCTGACTCAGCATCCCTAAATCATTAAACATCATTTTCAGAATACACAAAAATATCAGCTACTTCATTTGACTTGTTCCATAAAATATTGTTTGTCTGCCAACCTGTTCTTTCCTCAGCTTCTCTGAAAAAGATATTTCCATTCTGAGGTCAGTTGCAGAAAGATTAAGGAATCCCATGAATGGAATAAAAAGAAATACCAACTTTATAACAGATGAAATTGTTATCACAAAAGACTGAAAACAATTTCTCTTTTGTGTTTGTCAGTGTTTCATTGTGTATTTTTATTAAGGCGAATCCAGAACAGTGCTTATTTCTGTCGGTCCAGGAGCATATGCAAGACAGTAACTTGTCGCTATTTCTAGCTACTAGGTACCTGCCACACCACATTTAGCACTTTGAGTTCCAGGTGTTTTTTCACAAGAGATCCAAAGACAAAAAATAAAAGCTGTTCTTTGTAGCTACCAGCCTACCAGACTCAGTGAAGCCATTCCGCTATATGTAAGCTGAGGATCTGGCCTACAAGATGCAGTGGTGTCCATCAGTACAGGAGCACTGTTAGGAGGCATTTATACTGGCACCAGATGTGCTCCTCTGCTTTGTTTCTTGCTCGTTTTCTCTGCACTGAAATCATGGAGCTTTTTTCTTAACTGCTATTCATTACAGTTCTCTCCTGGAAAAATACCAGTAATTTAAAGGTTAATAGAATGCTGATGTCACTGTAATTAGAGCAGAGGAAAAACATTTCTGTAATTACTGTTAATGCTTTCTTGCTGCTCAACCAATGAGATATGGCCCCCAGTCTGAGATGGAAGGTGGGTGTAGAGATCTGTGTGAGCAAGAACTTGTGACAAGGTGATCAGACTAGTGCAGAAATGATGCCTGAGTCACTTTGGAGCGTGCTGGAAATTGGTCATCAAGCAACCCATCTGGGAAATATAGAAGCCAAAATGTCATGGATGAGCACGTCATAAAAATGTAGTTTATGGAACTGGCTAGCCTGAAAAAATTCGAGACGTACAGTTAATCAAAATTCATATTTTTTTTTATTTTCACTACACTGCATTACAAATGAACCCACTACTTTAGGAGGTTTACATTTTCAAAACTAGATAGTGATACTGCACAGGTATCCATACAAAAGAGCCTGTGATAGAGACCCCCGAACAAGGCTGGAAGTCAGTTGCACCCGGATCATTATTCCTAAAGTGGTTGGTCGGTACTGTGCCTGGTCACATGCACCAGCAGCTTCCCATGGAGTGAGTTAATGCCTTGAAGTGCACAGCGAGGTCTCTGTTCTGCCTCACTGGGTGGGAAATGGCGTTTCAGAGCTCAGTGGATTATCTGTGAGCAAATGGAATAGCTGAGCTTGGGAGGTTTTCTCTTCTGCCCATGGGAGACCTCTGCCTGAATGGCTGGACCCCCAGCTGCGCTCCCCTGGGTACTCCAGGGGGGAAAATAGAAATCTCTCCCACTGATTATTACTACATCCCGATAATGGGTCCAGGTATCTTTCTGTGAATGGGCCAATAGCAGTTTATCAATAAGAACAATCCTTACTACCTAGCAGGGTGCCCTTATTGAATGAAGGGACATAAGGCCATAGCCTGGCTGCTCTGTGCTCTGCAGGTTGTTGGCTTCCCTGGCAGTGCTAAGGGAACACAGCCTGTGTCAGACGGACCTCCGTTGCCATGCTGTCAGAGAGAGAGAGTGCAGTTGCGTGATAAAATGTCTCAACCACAACTATATTTGGTATATGAACACATCTCAAATCCCTTATTACCTGTAATGACTATATCTTTCTCAGGTGCACTATTAGTTCAGTGTGTTTTAATTTCTCTCTTTGAAAGAAGGAAAGATTTACTTCCAAAATCTATTAAGTTATAAATCTTGTAATTTTAACTTCAGATTCTTAGATTTCTGAGCTCCCACTATATGTTTCACTATCTGTAGTTTATCCTGTATGGCTGACTTGATCATGATGAAGATTTCTATATTTTGAAGAACTCATGGTTTTGGATAACTTTATACAGATCTTAGTAGCCAGTCATACTGTTTTAGTCCAGACCACTTTCCTTTCTGGATTATAGGTGCTTCTAGTTAGTCAATTATAGTATTAAGCAGTCTGTAAGCTGGGCCTAAACACTTTAATTCACATACGTTTGCGTTTTGGAAACTTTTAATGGCTGCCTTCATCTTATAAGTTTATTTCTTCTATTTTGCTAGTTTCTAACATGGCTTTTTTGATGATCATCACCTTAATTGATGATTGTGATTAATGGTCAGCTGATTGTGGTCAGCAAGACTTACTGGCTGAGGCTTGTGCTCCTTGAATGGCTTCATTGGCTCTGTCTGTTATACTTATGCAACATGGACTTCTGTTATTAGTGTATAGCAACATTTTCACAGGGCAGTATAATCTTGCAATGTATAAAAATACTTTTTTGCTATTTTTTTAATGTAGATGGAAATTAAATTTATAGTTCGATAATCATAGAATTGTTTAGGTTCGAAAAGACCTTTAATATCATCGAGTCTAACTGCTGATCTAATGCTTCCAAGTCCACCACTAAACCGTGTCCCTGAGCACCACGTCTACCCATCTTTTAAATACCTCCAGGGATGGTGACTCAACCGCTTCCGTGGACAGCCTGTTCCAATCCTCGACAACCCTTGCGGTGAAGAAATTTTTCCTAATATCCAGTCTAAACCTCCCCTGGCATAGCTTGAAGCCATTTCCTCTTGTCCTATCACCTGTTACTTGGTAGGAGAGACTGACCCCCACCTCTCTACAACCTCCTTTCAGGTAGTTGTCAACAGCAATAAGGTCTCCCCTCAGCCTCCTTTTCTCCAGACTAACCAACCCCAGTTCCCTCAGCCGCTCCTCATAAGACTTTTTCTCTAGAGCCTTCACCAGCTTCATTGCCCTTCTTTGGACATGCTCCAGCACCTGTAATGTTGAAAGAGCATAAAAAGAGAATGATTTCTGCATTGTAGAAGTTATTTCAAGAAATGTCAAGAAATTACTTTCCACATCTTCCAAAAGGCTGTTTTATGTGCATGCACCTGAAGTCACCCACTTCTGGGTGACCGATCCCCATGGTTTCCTTCAGCATTCAATATTTTTTTTCATCACACACAAACAGACCGTTATTTTGATATAAGTATGTGTATATTTATTTAATGGACAGAAGTTCAAAAATGGTTTTTTACTCGAAAGAGTGTTTACAGAATAAAACTACTTACAAATCAGTCATCATACGGGTTTTGCTAACTTTAATGGAGTTGCATTTGCACAATTGCTAATTAAATTATACACTCTGATGGATCCAGAAATCATCAGGCTACCACTGAGCAAGCTTGTGCAGTGATAGGGCAGAGTGCAGTATTGTGAAGAAATACTAACTTCCTTCTTTAAAGCTGTGTAACACTGCTAGCATGGCACTGTGCTTAGGCTAATTAGCTCTGTCCTGCAGAGCCGGCTCATTCAGTACTAGCTCAGGTATCCCTGTGTCCTGTAGTATTGCACAGTGCAGACATGCTCTAAGAAACTAATCAATGAGGAGTAGAAAAGAATAAATTGTGCTATTGCTATTTTTACTACCAAATATTTCCCAGATTCCCTTTGGTAGATCCGTTGTTAGTCACCTCATAACTTGCATGTGTCACAGTAGATGTGGATTTTAAAAAAAGGGTTTGCAAAAAAATAGCTTTATGTTTCAGTTCAGAGCTGGCATCCCCTGGAGGAGCTTGGGATGAGAGAAGCAGCGAGTGCAGGTGAAGGTCAGAAACACTGGAGAGAAGTTGGATGATGTGATAATAGACAGGAGCAGATAACAGTAAAAGTTTCATTGCAGAGAGAACAAGCATGCTAGATTAGGAGGAAGATAAATAGGCCTTTGAAACTTCAAATCTTCTCCTTTGCAATTTAACATATGAAAGTGAACTATATCTGAATGCTTATGGGGATGTAAAACTGAAAAATAGCCAAGGTTCTTTTCTGACTTTTTTTCAATGTTCCTGTAGCTCAGTTTTCACTTTGAAACACAAGTGGCAAGCAAAATTCTCATAATGTGATCGGTTCATTTTAGAAAGGCACATCCTCCTGAGATGATTATTACAGCAGCGAGTATTCCTTTCTTGTATCATCACTGCAATGATCAGGACTCTTGTACAGACTCAGAATGTTGTACCAAACTACTCCTAAGTGATTTTAATGATTTGGAATTGCAAATAAGTTGTAGTTTATCTGTACTAAGTCAAATGTAATACTGAAACTGCATCTTTAAGTATATATTTCTGTACTAATTTTAAGTAGTCTAAACTATTTTATTTTTACCTGGTGTTGTGTCTGTAGTCTGCATTAAATTGTGATAGTGGTTAAAAATCTGAAAGACCTGAGTTCTTCATGGTCTCAGACTTAGTACAGGCCTTTTTCATACAGGCCAAACTGATAAAGAAAAATTGTAACATCTGCAGACTTAGCATAAGTTTATTATCTCTAATTCTTTTAAATCTGTTTTCACTGAGTGTGACATGGAGTATGGATCAAATAGGTTAGACATTTCAAACAAAAACAGAAATCGGTGGAGTTGTACCTCTTTTATAGATCCAAGAGTTCTTAACAATTCAGGTAATGAGTGCACGGGAGAATGAAGGATATCCTTTCTATGTGGACAAAACTTGCATCTTCAGAAATTAGCAATCCTTCCTTTCAGTTAACTGTAATGGCTGTAATTCAGTGCAAATATTAAATTAATCACTTTAGGAGGGTGGGAGGATCACCGTTCAAAAGATAGTTCATCCCCTCAGTTTTAGGTTCAGTTTCCAGCTCCAGCTTTTTCTAGCTGTCACTTCTGTTTAGACTACATCAGGCTAAATTGAAACTAATCATAGGCTTGCAATGGGGTAAATCTGCTTGATGAGAAATTACTCTTCACTCACTCTTCTCGTAGGACTAGGTCGTCACACTGTGCTCATTCAGCCAGATTTTCTCCGGTCAACAGGGTGACTAAAGGTCCTGACCTTAGTGTTTTCCTCTGTCTCAAGGGCAAGGCATAACGTGGCAGCTAGGCGAGTCAAATATGTCTATGCGAGAAACTGGAACTGTCATGTTAGACAATCAGCAGTATTTGCATTGCTGTAAAACTTAAGGAAGCTGTGGCCATGCAGAGATCCTCCTGGCGGGGAGCATTTTCAGAGGACTTGTGGTTTGTTCAGACTGGAAAGGGGTTGGCTTCTTCAAGCTCTAGGTTAGCAACCCTTGGACGTGGAGAATGCCTTTTTAGATTGTGGATGGACCTCCACAGAAAGGTTGTGATCTTTGTGAAGGCCATCTCTCTTCAAGTAAGAATGGTAGCAAGCTGCCTGACCAACAGTCGTAGTTATCAAGAGAATAAATCCCCAGCCTTCTCCAGGAGGATCCGTGCATACTTCTGAGTCATAGTTTGCCAGTGAGTTGGAAGCTATGGTATTGGTGTCTATGAGCTCTTATGCCTTGTTCAATCTTTAACATGCATTTTTTCTCTTCTTATTTGTGTTGTCCTCTGCTTCCTGTTCCCCTTATTCCCTTAAGCCCAGATTTGTGAAGACATGGTGACAATATGCAGCTAACAGTTCTTTGTCAAGTCCTTGAAAACAACGTGTACATATCTTGTTGTCTTTACAAGATGTTTCATTTTAATTTGGTACAATATGGAAAACTGTGGGTGATATAAAGAACCCATATTGACTGTTATAAACTTCTTAAAGGAAAATCTGATATGGATTTAATGCACATGTTAATGAAAAACAGCATGTCGTTTTCTCAAATTGACAGCTAGTGGCATGGAACTCTCAAGGACACTTAATGAGACAGTTTTGTAAAAGAAATTGGAAGAGTTAAATCACCAAATACCTTTAAAACTAATAAGTGTTCATTATTGCTCTTTCTCTGAACCTGTGAATAACATTTTTACTTCATTTTTAAACACCCATACTGTCAGATTATTTCAGCAGCTTCATGTTCAGTTTTATGTAGCAGCAAGAGGGATAATTTGCCCAGACATGATTTGCAGTTTCGTGGTAAGTAAGAATAGTAATAAGATAATAGTTTTGCTACTGCAATTAAAGGTGAAAATTATTTCTTTTCAATATGCAAATATTTTCAGTAGATACTGGGCATAAACTTACAGACAGCCATATAATCACTTCGAGAATCTGCACTAATTTTTGAAGGTTGAAGTACTAGCATAAAGAAGGCAAATGAGATGTAATGTACTTAGTTTCTGTGATAACTACTTTCATAAGCTGCTATCAACAGCTCTGGTATTGTAATGAGGAGAATTGTCAAAACAGGCAAAAGATTCTGTACCTTTTATTGTAATCTGAAATTTATCTTCATAAATATTTTTACATGCACATTTGTTAAATGCAATAGTCACTCCAGCTGAAATGATTTTCCCCTTTACCTTCTCCCATATATCTAAGCATCTAAGCAAAAATGAGTTTTCATTTGTTTCTGTCTTAGCACAATAGTTACACAATATTTTTTCATGCCAGAAACTCACAAAGCTCTTCATAATTTATGAAAAAAACCCCAACCAAACAGGAACAGAATACAAAGGAGAGGAAAAATTAGCAAAAAACGTGGGATAAAAACCTGTTAATAATGTTTCTGCTATGAAGTGATGCCTTCTGTGCATTTAGACTTGCATTATTTCCCTTGCCAAATGACTGCTCTGTTTTCATGTGCTGGCTTTTGCCTCTTTAGATAGAAAATGCTGCTGTGGTAGTATTAATAGTGCAGTGAAATGGTTTGATCGCAGGAAGGGACAAGAAGTTTCCTTGTAATTGGATAAGAGTATCTTCCCCTGACTGAAAGTTTAGCTTGTGGCCATTTATAACCTTTCTATTTTCAGCTGAAACCTGAATCCCTGTTCTTTACGTGGAGAATGTTGTTTTCTGTAAATATTCCCCTATAATTGAGAGGCATTGATGGTTGAGTGTGTAATTATGGATTAATATTAGGCTACTCAATTCTTCAGGGACACATTCACTTCTATCAAATTCTTTACTGAAAATACCAAGTATGTTTAGTAGCTCTATAGATCCCTTGTCATGACTTAGCTGACTAACAGTGATCCATAGACCACACTTTGAGAACCACTACCCAAAACCATAGAACCATATGAAATGCAAACATTAGTAGGAATTTCTATTACAGCTGTATTAGGTTGTTCAGTACTGCAGTATCATGCTGATTCTTGATCCTAGTTTAAGAGAATTTTCTTATCTATAAAATAGTAGTAGAAATGGTAACCACTGTATGTAGAATAAATATTTCACTCCACAGCATGACTGTTACAGAGTAAAAAAGTAAAGAGCTATTTCACGTTTTTGTGGGCACCAGTGGATGTTTGTTTCCACACTTTTCACTGCAGGGAAATGGTTATTTCCTACTATATATGAGCTTGTATCTGACTATAACAAAATATTTTTAAATTTATATTTCAAGTGTGCTTAATTATTATATAACCAAGGTTCAGTATATGTCTTGAAATTGCAGCCTCTTTGTCTCCTCACTCTAGTGCAGCTAAGAAGGGGCAATTAAGCTTAGTTATTAAATGTGTATTTCACAAGAAACTGCAGCAGCCTGAAATGCCCTCTGTTCATGATCTCATAACTGAAATATGTTTTTATTCAATGAGGTTGTATTAGGTGCACAGCATGAGTCTATATCGTACTGAAGACTCATTGTAGAGATAGCTATTCTGTAAATATTCTTCAGTTTTTAGACGGGGAGAAAAGTATAAACCAAGAATCAAATCCTGTTAAATGGCTGCATGTTGTTACTTACGGCAGGAGGACTGTAGTTAGTTATATATTTTGATGGATGCAGTGCATAATTTGTATTTTGCCTACAGCAAAACATTGGGTGAGAGAGCTTATTGCAGGACCTAGGTATTGTACACATGAAACTGGCAGGTCCTTTATTTTAGTAGCAATTCTGTCATTACATTTCCTATGCAAAATTCTACAGTTTCCCCCAAATTAGTTTTAACTTGAATTGAAACAGCTTCTCAGGTATAGATTTGCTTTAACCATCACTTTCATTCTCTTCTTGTGTATGCGGTGGGCTGTGGGTTTTTTTAATGACACTTGGCTACCTCTGTCACTAGGCATTTAACCTTTTTTGAAAATAGATTTGTGGAAGGCCTTTCGTGAGCTAGCAGAGCTTGCTTTCAAAACTCAGTGAGTTCCCAGTTGTACAAGCCCTCTGCAAGATTAATTCAAGTCAATAGGGGATTTAAAAGTGAAAGGGGAGAAAAATCAGGTCAGCAAGAAATATGAATAGAATGATTAAATCAGTGGGAAATGCTGTGGTAAAAGACAGAGGATTCCAATTCTAGTTATTATAGATTGGGAGGCTGAGATGCTTAATAGCAAGGAAGGAGAGTATTGCTTGAGAATTGGATTGAATTGGCAGAGTACATCCAATCAGTCTCCTTCTAATAGAATGGTTGAATATGTAATATAACGTGATAAAAGTGTTTGGTCTCTCTGCTTTTTAATAGGACTACTGTGAACGTAGCTCCAGAGGAATAGATCATTTGTGTTTCTTCTCACCAAAGGGATGACATAGCTAAGCATGCATTTAATACTGTGTGGTTTTGTGGTTTCTGTTTTAAAATAATGTTGACAAAATCTGGGTGGACCTAGTTCATCACATCCTAGTCAGGAAGCCCAAGATTAAGTCCTGATGCGAGGGTCAGTGCCAGAGTCCATATCACCAGTTATATATTGGTATCAATATCTTCCAGATGATGGTTTGCTGTCTTTAGTCCTATCTTTGACAATAGTAAAAACATTCCCAGCTGCAGTGAAAATGGATACAGACAGGAAGGAAAGCAATTTAGGTATTCTAGGAAGAGTTAAAGTTGAAATTAAAATCTTAACTTCTCCTAAAACCTATTTATCAGAGTATCCAGTCCTGCTAAAGTGTGATGCTATGTGGGGTTTGGATGATGCGAGGTAGATGTTCCCTGGGGTTTCGTCATCTCCAGAAGAGATAAATATTCTAGGCTTGTGATTGACTTGTTACAGGCATGCACAAAATTACAAACACAATGGAACCCCAAACTTTGTTGGGGAATCTGGCCACTGCTTCTGTATAAATATTCAACAGTAGGAGATGAGACAGACTTTCTCACTATGGCATTATAGATGCACCCAGCATAATGGCATTCTAATTTTGTTCTCAGATGGCACAGTACTGTCACCTCCCAGAAACTAAAGATTAAAAAGTCTATGCCAGCCTGTACATTCCCCATGCTACAAGGAGGAAAAGCTAACTGAAGTAACTGAGGGCACAGAAGCAACAGAGAATGCCTAGATTAAAGTTTTATGACAAAGGTACATATACCCTGAAGATCTGACTTGTATCACTGTCATCTGATGCTTCAGAGTGCTGTTCAGCAGAGTGTGAATCGATGACATGCTGTTTACTCCTCCTCATGCTAACTCCCTGTGTGGGCACGATTTGTGTATGTATATTAAAGTGGACTCAGCTATCATTGCTGCATGGGGATTGAGTGTAGAGCAGCAAGAGATCCAGAAATTTGTAGCCCAGCTTATTGTATGCCAACTTCCTTATGTAGAGAGACCCTACCCTAATCAAATTAAAGCCACTATAATTATACGTGTCCATGGAGAGGTTTCATGCAGTTAAATAAACCAGAGTAAACCATGTTACCTTTCCTGTTTGCCCCTCTGTAGGTAAGCCCTAAATATCTTTACCATTTTTTCTAACAGCCTTCATAAATCCTTCATGAGTCCAGTTTCCTGATGTCAGAACAGGACTAGGATCTGAAACCCAGATCAAAGTTAACTTGTGGGATTTTTCATTGCTTTTCTTAGCATCTAGGGATGCTAAGCTTCGATAATGTGCTTAACACTCTAAGAAGCAGTAAAAATGACACTTGTTGGCCCAAGAAGCATGCAATCTAACAATAGAGAAACAGTGCAAACTGTGCTGTGAGACCTGGCAAAGGTACTTGTTAGAGAAATGTTTCTTTTTTAAATAATGGTTGGATACCTGACAAAATTTACATTAACATTTATTAGTATTCATGGCTTCAAGAAAGATGAGAGTTTAGAGAAGGGATTTGGCTTCTGCAGATTTTATTCTACCACATGCAGAGGGATCAGATCACTCGGCCATTGATGCTATAGTCATATATATTCCTTCCTTACTTTTTTTTTATGTGGTATTTGAGCTTGCTTGTTGACCTGTGCTTGCTACATTTTACACCCTAACTGGCTACTCACAAATGCAGAAGTGTTTATGTCCTGCCAAATGTGTAATTAGTACAGTACTCTAGGCATTTCATTGCATACTTAGGAAGTTTTGCTGGCCTTACATTGATGTCAGATATTGCTGTGCCAAAAAATCATCTCCAAGAAAATAAGCTTCTTTAGTCTATGGTTTTTAGTAAGTCCTTCAAAGTAAAATTGATATATTTGAGCCCTTACCTCCTTTTTCTTAGTTATGTGAATATGTGTAGAATTAAAACTTATTTCTCTATTAGTGATTGTCTATCTTCTAGTTAAATAAATATCTTTATTTTTTGAAGGGACAATTCTATTAGTAGCAAAAGGTGTCAAGTCAAAAAAGAAAAACTTTCAAGCACAGTAGCAGTGCAAATTGATAAGTGGTTTGGGGCTGATTTTATGATAGAATACATATGAGAAAATAATTTGGCACGTGCTTAACTTTAGTAGATCTATAGCTTTACTCAGATGGCAGCAGTTACTGTGGTCATGATTTGTCATAATTAGTTTGAGAATATTAATTATCAATTTCTCCTTAGTCTATTTACTCTAAAATAGGCAGTAACCACTGATAATGACCAATTTATCATGGACTGGTTTGTATTACCATTCTTTCCTATGTTACTGCTATTGCCTTAGGCCTTACCTGCACTGGGTGGCTTCAACCGGTAACACTCTCACTGTTTTGCAAGAGCTTCTGTAACTCATCTGCTCTGGGTTCAGAGAGTCCTCACAGAGACTGGTTTTACCTGCAGATGTTATGCAGTGTTGTAAATTAGTGTTTTGTTGTCTTCTCTACAGTGTTGGGTGGGAGTTTATTTACAGTGTACTGTGGGATGCCTCTCTGGGATTGTGAAATCCTTAGGAACAATTCAGTTGGTACTCTGCACCCCATCAAACTTTGTTTCACAAACTTGGTGTTTGTTTTAAACTTGTGTATCAGCTTCTCTTTAAAAGAAAGAAATAGTGCCTGTACAGTTACCTTTTTTTCCTAGTACTTCAAACTACACTTTCTTGTGATTTCTGATTTGTTTTTCAGCAGAAATGGCAATTCCTAGGAGGCTATGTTTCTAGCTACTTAGCTCTAGAAGCAGACAATTGAATTTAATTAGATGAATGTGTTCTGATGATGTGATATGGAGGCTTTGCCCAGCACCATTGGCAGCACACCTTTTGCCACAGCTCCATACCTGCCTGGTCTGAAACAGGGCGGACTGGGGGTCAGAGCACCCTTTTTGACCAGATCATGGCTCCAACAACAAGTTTCAGCTTGACGCGTTTCATCTTGGTGTGCCTGTGAGTATCTCAGCAGAGTTTTGCAGGCTTTGACTTGTCAATTGCTAAAGCTATGCCTCCATTGTCAGGCAGCGCAGACTACTCCGCAGATCTGAGCTGGCTGCATTTATTCCATGGGTTGCACACTGCTGTAAGCGTTCGAGCCACGCACCAGCAGCCCATTCTCATGAGTGGGCGGCAAAGCTTTGTCAACAAAGTCCAAAGAGAAAATACTAATATAATGTGGGAAGAGAGCTGGTGGCTCAGCTGTACTGAAATGAATTCAAGTTCTGTCCTTCATTTTCAAGCTGGCAGGGGCTATGAGTGCTGATAAGGCAACATACTCAGCTGGTGCAAACGTGCCTCATTTCACTGTATCTCAGCTGCTCTCCAGTGTGAGGTACATCCAACTTCCCATGACTGGACAGATGATTCAATATGAAAGTTTTGTGGGTTATGATGAAAGGAGAAGTCCAAGGCTGTGAGAAAAAGAGGAGGAATCTTCATTTTTGAAGAAGGGCAGGGAGGACAGATTTTGAGATGTTGTAATAGAAAATAGAAGTAAAAAACATACTTTGCTGTGACAAAATATTGCTCTTCGCTGCTCTTCATTTGTGAGCTTTCATTTGAGAAGAAATTCGGAGATTGCAAAGGGGCTTGCATATAGACTGTGTTTTCATGAAATATATGCTGTTGTTGACAAAGCTTTTTATTTCACCTGGTAAAACTAAACAAATTTCAGGCTGTAATAAGCCAAATTCAGCATGAGAACAGGTCACTACAGCTGCTAAAACTTGGCCATGTATATCCATAGAGTCAAGAGCTAGTTTTTTTAAAAATGCATATTATATGTTTTTCTTTTATTTTGAAAATTGACAGGATAATAAAGATATCAAGCATTTTTCTAAAGTAATTGTTGAATTTAAATCTCACAGTGGCAGTTAGGTATTCCATAATTGGCTAGAGAAACATATATGTCTGTATGTATTGACTTTTTAAAGTGTTTTGTTGCAGTTCGATGATGGTTTTGGGATACTTGGCAAGGGGCTTTACACTTCAGCCTTAATGCACAAAAGCAGAAACCAGCAGGAGGTTAGAGAGCATACAGTGTTGCAAGTGCAGGCAGATAGTTTACAACTGAGACTTGTTTCTTGCAGTGAACATTTTATTTTCTTTAATTCAGAGATTGTAAAATGGCATAGCAGATAAAACATTTGATGTGTATAAATGATTAAGTTAGAGGCTGTGGTGTGGGTCAGTCTGAAACATGCGTACATAAGAGACATGGTTGGTGGTAGCAATAATCAGTTTTTCCTGTGTGATTCTAGTGATCCTTACAAGCTTGCCAGGACATTTTGTGGGAGAGAAAAGAGCTCTGTTGATGTAGTAACGCTGGAAGCATGCCTCAGAGCTTTCCAGATCACCTACAGCTGTAGTTGCTAATGGGTTGCTATCTTCTCTTCTCTCATGTCTTTGATATCCATCAGCTGCCCATCCCTGTCAAAAACATTAACCTCAAAATCTCAGTTTGCTTGGAAAGCTACTCAGGTTTTGGTTGTTACTCCACCCCAGATCGGCTGCAGTGAAGCAAAGCGGTCAGTGCAAGTTATCTGATTGTGCTTTGTTTTAACCTGTTGACATTAGAGAAGATTCAAATAATTCAGTAAAGCTTCCAGCAGACCACCACTCATAGCTTAAGAAATCACATTTAAATGATTCATAAGCTATCGTTGTGTTGTATGGTTTTCAGCAACAGGTAGAACCGTTAGCATGGCCGTATATTCTGTTGGGCAGCTGGCCTCTGAAATTTTTGGAGGCTGACTGTGCAGATGGACCCAGAGAAGACAAAGCAGCTTCTGTGCCCAGAAGAGCAGCCAAACTTTTGATGTCTGAAATCTCTCCGTCCCCACCATTAAATTTCTGTAGTGATTTCCAGAATCTGGTAATGAACACTCAGTATCTCTGCTGCATAACTGCCTCCATTGAACATCCACTTGATACTGCAAAGTGTGTGTGCGTGTGTGCTATGCACCTGTAAAACACATGTTTATAAAAGAGAAAGTGATAAGATTTGTCTTTTTAAAAGCAGTTGCCATTATCAGGACAAATGATGGGTACTGATTTTATAGCATTAAGCTATCCTGCTGGATGGAGGGAAAGAAACATGGCACAAATCTGTGAAAAGCTGGAGAGTTTACAAAGGAATGAGCCCACAGCTTCTAGCAACAGCAGCTGTGCTGTGACATACAGACTGATGTACCGGTTGTCTGATCAATAGGTTTTACTTCTAGGACTATTATTTCTTGGCAGCCAACCTAATGTAATTACGTATGTTTTCCTGCAACAAGCAAACACTTTATGCGGTTGAGGAAACAGCTGCAGTACACTGAAGAGCTCATTTGCATAAACATGAAAGTATAGTCACAGAATTACAAAATTACATATTGTGTAGGGTTACATGTTAATGGCAAGGATTATAAATACCTATAGAGATTAAAATACCTATAATGCCCTCTTATTTAAAATGAATTAGTATTTAGCCATTTTGAGCATTGAAAGACAGTTTTTCATCTGACTATTTAAAAGCGTGACTGTTTAATCTAGAAATAACTTTGAATATGATTCTGAACTGGAGATCTTTACATCCTTCCTTATTTCCTATTTTGAGCCGCTCCTCAGAGCTGGAGAGGCATGGGGAAAACTTCAGAAAGGATTGCCAAGCCAGATGAAATTGTTTTAATTTCTTTCAAACTTAGACTAGGCTCCTTGTTTTTAAATTTGTAGATAAGTTTCTGAAGCAACCTAGTGAAACTTTTCATGTATGAACTGCATAACACAGAAACTAAATCCCAGGTTGCCAGTAATCTGCAGGCTGTTAATACGTGACCAGGGATATTTACTGAGTAGTTACATGAACTGCTCCCAGAAAAGACCTAGTGACAGCACAAGCATTTGCAGATGTGTGTCAAAAAGAACAGATTTGGTGGAGCAAAACTTAAGAGTTTTGTTTCAGTCCCTCATCTGCTTCACTTTGTGCACATACAAGAGAGATGGTAATGCAAGATAGAAAATGAAGGCTGAAAAGGTGGAGGTTGTGGAGACAGTGTCAGCCTATACTGCCCTAAATTATATGTGGAATAACACCATCACGCTAGGACAGTTGAACTCCTGCCCTATGCAGGGGCAGCTTGGCAGGGACACCTCATGAGGAGGTTGTAGCTTAAGTGGTCTTTAGCCCAATGTTTTAAAAGAAACTTGGTGCCAATTCTGGGTTACCGTAAGACAAGAAGGCTGTAAACTACACACACATCTGCAGTGGTGCACAAGCCTTTCAAAACAGAGCACTGTAGGCTGCTGGGACTGACAATTGTGAGATCAGCTCTCTCTGCTTGTACATCCAGAGCCCTGTGTGTTCACAGTGTGGTCAGCACACTACAATGCTGACATAGTTAAATGGGTCCAACTGAAGCTTTTGGTGCTGTCCCCATAGAAATGTGTTGATTTGATTTCTTGGGTGGTTTTATGCAGATTTGATTGATGTGGTTGGTTTCAGCTGACAGATTCAGTTGTGCAATTTGTTCAGGTCTTCATGAAGTAAGAACAGAAGAATTCTTCAAGTTTCATGACAGCATGATCAGATGAGCTCTAACTCATCTACTCATGATATTTCAAAATGTATTGCCACATTTTCCTACAGTTGTTCATTCTGCCCATCTGCTGGATGTTACATTTCTTGCCGGCAGCAGAAAAATGAGCCTTAGTGCCCAGAGGGTGATGGTTTTTTTTCTGAGTTGGTTTTCACTGCCAGTTTTAACTTGTATCTAGACTTGGCACTGAAGCAGCTCAGGAGCATGAACATGATCTCTTGAACGATAACGCAGTTCTAAGAGCTCACTAATCTCAAAGAGGATCTGCCCTTGCCTCTTGGTCTCATCCTCTAGGAACAAATCTAACATTAACCAGAAAGAAAATTACCCATATTTTTGCCAAAGCAGCATGGGTTCAGTGACTGGAGAGCACAGTGAGAAGCAGAAGAAGAAGGAGGAAGAGGGAGAGTACCAGCCCTCCTTTGGGCCAGCTGTCAAACTAGCTTACTCAGTTTACTGATTCAGCAACATGACCCCACTGTCACCTCCAGCAAGAAGATGGTAATCCAAATCTGGAGGGAGGAATTGTCTAAAGCTTTCAGAGATTATTGTCCTGGTTTGAGGTAAAACAGAACCAATTTTGTTCAGTAACTTCGCTTCTTAGCTGGGCCTCTTCTAACTACTGAAATTAACTGCATATTGTGCAGATAGTGTTCACTCTCTCAGAGTGGTAAGACCAATTGTTTATAGCTGATGCCCGGGCATGGTATGCAGAGAGGCTCTTGCTTATACTTATTGCTATAACAACCGAGGCCAACCAACTTTGTTATTTGCCCTGTTGGAGGGTCGGAAGCAGAAAAGCATAGTGGGGTCCCACCTGCGGGGAGGAGCGGACAGGACAGGTGACCCAAAACTGACCAACAGGGTATTCCGTGCCATCTGCCTCATGCTCAGTATAAAAGCTGAGGGATCAAAGGGTCACTCTCCCTTCAATGGCCAACGTCTGAGGAGGACTCTGTTCGTCTGCCTGTGATCCCAATCCTGAATCCACATCCAGAATCCAGTTCCCGTCTGTCACTGAGTCCAGCCTGGGACTGCCCCAGTGCCAGCCGGTGACGTGATTGTCGTCTCGGGAGCTTGATACAGTTTTGTATATATTTTTCATTATTTCTTTTTATTTTATTATTAATATTTCATTAAAGTAGTTTAGTTCCTTCTAAACTTACAAGTCTCTTTTTCCTCCTCTGCCTCTCTCTTTGAAGAGGGGTAGAGGGGAGCATCTGTTGATCCCATCTGGGGTCCCTCAGGTCCCCAGTAGTGGATTTTGGCCTAAACCACGACAGATTAATTGGCGCCCAATGTGGGGCTCGAGCAGTGCTTGACCAGAGCTGTGATAAATTGCCCAAACAGTTTGAATTCCAGCTTGTTCAGAGATTAGAACAGACAGCTTACGTCATGTCGTTCTTAGACGAAATATTGTATCATGCCTTTAAACAGCTTTGTTTGACCTTAATGCAGTCAACTTGGTTTAACCTGCCAAATGTGTTGCAAAGTTCATCTATTCTTTGTCTTTTTATACGAAGGTTTAAAGGTGCTGTTTTGGTGTGATTTGCAATTCAGATGTATAACATGATGAGTTGGGTAATGGCTCTACTTGTATATCTCGGGCATCACGTGATGGATTCTGTTATTAGTTACACTTTCGGTTCTACCTGGGGAATTTTTACTTCACCCTTTGATAATTATGCTAATGTGACACCATCAGAGCTGGGACACAGAAACCTTCTGGGCTCTGAGGATAAGGACAGGTGACCCAAAAATGACCAACAGGGTATTCCATCCCATCTGCCTCATGCTCAGTATAAAAGCTGAGGGATCAAAGGGTCAGTCTCTCTTCCTTCAATGGCCGACGTCTGAGGAGGACTCTGTCTGCCTGTGATCCCGATCCGGAATCCAGATCCGGAATCCAGTTCCCGTCCATCACTGAGTCCAGCCTGGGACTGCCGCAGTGCCAGCTGGTGACGTGATTGTCATCTCGGAAGCTTGATATGGTTTTTGTATAAATTTTTCATTATTTCTTTTTATTTTATTATTAGTATTTCATTAAAGTAGTTTAATTCCTTCTAAACTCATAAGTCTCTTTTTCCTCCTCTGCCTCTCTCTTTGAAGAGGGGTAGAGGGAGCATCTGTCAGTCCCATCTGGGGTCCCTCAGGTCCCCAGTAGTGGATTTTGGCCTAAACCACAACAGCCATCTTTAACTTTTCTGACAGCAGATTGTTGAAGCTATTGAATGATTAGTTTACATTGGCACTTTGGGCCTTGAGGACTCTTACCAGTTATTCCTGTTATCTTGGGAAGAAGGTATTGGATGTCATAGGAGTGCTCACTCAATTTTGAGCAAGGCAAAATGGATCACAGGAATTCTACTTCTGTGAGAAGAAAACAGTAGAGAGAAAATGGTGTGCTTTAGGGCCTGAGGCCGTTAGTCTGTGTTGCCACACTAGCTAGCACACGGGATATGTGCCTGATGACGCTGTGGTCAAGAGCAGGCAGACATAGGTGAGTTCTGCCTGCCATCTGAAGTGCTGGGGTACAAGCTGCTTTGTTTTGGAAGGTGTCTAGGAGGTGTCTTGAGAAAACTGAGACTAACTTCTTTGGGTGCAGGCCTGTGGCTGATAAGCCCATCCCATGTGGCACGTTTGAGAAGCTTGTCAAGTGTTCTCCACAAAGTGATATATATAGTCCATGTGAAGATGTGGTGAAGATGAGATCAGGAGGGACTGGAAGGAGCTCAGATCATACTTCATGTGAGCTGCCAATTGCCCTGAAAGGGCAGGGTACATAAGCATAGTTTTGGCAGCAAAGAACTCTTATAATGAAAGCTCCCACTTTCTGTTTCAGAGCAGCTAAAGAGAATCTTCTGGCTTTGTGTCTGAACCTAAACAAACAATGGTGATCCTGACCAAAAAAAAAAAAAAAAAAAGAATACTTTCTTGGGTCAGTTTGTTTTTATTTGAAAATTGTAAATTTTGATCACACAACCTGCTTATGACACTGCAAATATAAAGGGATTGCAATTCTGCTTAATCCCACTGAAGTAAATGAATTTTTAATACTGAGATTTAATGGGAGTGGAGTCCGGCTTCTAGAGAAATCCAAAGCAAGACTAAAATGTTAGCAATGACTGAAAAGATGACTGGATGAGGCCAGTCTTTCTGCTGTGGGAGAATGTGAGAGGCTGAACAGTATAGGAAGCGCAGATAGGAATACTAGTCATCAGGGCAATAAAGAAAATATTTGAATACAATGCTTACTGACCATGAATGTTGATCAGTGAAGATATTTCACAGTCATGATAATTTTTCCAAGTTTAGATTGGAAGTTAAAATTTGAGCTGAGTTAGCAAAGTCTTGTATTTATTATCAAAATGGGTTACTTGTATTTTAAAAGCCTTTTAAACACATACTTAGGGGAAATTCTTTCTTTGGAGGCAAAACTGGCTTAGAACATTCAAAGGATGCCTGTCCTCTCTAATTTCCTTCTCTGAGCACAGTTGCAACAACATAAGGAAGGTAAAGGAATGTGTGGGTTGGGGGGGGATTGAGGGAAGGGTTAGGAACTTCTCTACTAAGAAAGGGTTAGGGTGCAGATTGACATAAGCTTAAATCCATCGGTTCTGGGGCATGCCCTCCCACCCATATATTCCTTACCGTTTTCTTTGTGCCAGCAATGATGCACAGGAAGCTGATTCATCTAAAATTTCCTGTGGCAAAAAAAAAAGAGCTTAAGGTGTGATGGAGATGCTCCCTTATTAGCATGCATGTATGTGATGAGCAAACTTGTTTCCTCAAAGCACTGTTGATAGCTCTGGAACTGCAGTCTGATGAGACAATCAATGGAGCTTCTGACTATTTCTTTGCATCCAACCTGACTCTTTCTCATCATGTGAATTACTGCTCCAGTGTGAACTTGCTCTGCTGGTACAAATTTCTTAAGGAAAATATTGATCAGTCAGATCTCCACTGGAAGGCTTCAGGCTAGATTGGATGTCACCTCTCTTTCCCCACACTGCGTGAAGCTGGTCCAAAAGCCTAAAACTTATAAACTCTGTCGTGTATCAGTTTGGCAGATGTAGACCCATGTGCCAACAGGCGATCCAGGGCAGACTCGTCCTGGTGGGTAGTGAGGGAGGGCACAGAGCTGATGCTAATTTATCGTGGAATAAAGGCACGAACTGCTGCTGTTCACATGGCCAAAGCCTCTTCCTCCACAGGATGTGTCAGCAGAGCCTCCTGGTGGGGATGCAGCATATACCAGCAGCAGGAGTTTCTGCAAACGCGAAAGCTATGAATAATTATTGTCAAACTGCACAGCAAATTACCAGTTATTACACATCTTACACCACAAAGATGTTGCGCAGCTTATATTTGGCTCTGGAAACGCTGCCAGAATTGATGCTAACCAGAAAATTGGTGAGATTTCAGAGAGCAGAGTAATAAACAAGACAACAAAACACACATTTTAAGTAATTGTATTGATAAAGTCCCTCTTTTCAAACACAAATATGTCTAAAATTAGCATTTTACGGTCATGTTTCAGAACCTAATTAGAAATCAGCGGACCTGAAAAGGTACCAAAAATGTAAAGCACAGGCAGTGCTGCTTGGGTTGCAGAGGGGCTTTTCCGCTCAGCTGTAGCCAGGTGCAAATGCAGTGTGAGGCCATGGCTAGACAATCACTGCAAAAACAGGTCTTGCAATCGAGGGTTACAACTGCACTGCTTTAGAAGTGCTGTCTGTATGGCTCAAACCAATTGAAGATGCTTGCTTTCGACTTACCTGTATTCACACTGCGCACAGAGCCATGTTGGGGAGGGGAGAACGTGTTGGAGGGTTTGTGTTTGTGTCTTTAACATCAGCAGGAAGCATGTACAAAGCTTCCTGATCCTTATATGCTTGCCTTAACACTTAGGTGCCTTCAGGACTTGATACAATTTCAGAGTGAAAAAGTTTCCTTGAACTTTTGCTGTCTTTTTCTTGGATGTTGGACTGGGAGCAATGCTTCTGTGAATGACCTGCTTGCATCTCTCAGTGTGATTTTCAGGGTTGAGATGGGTTAGCGGATGCTGAAAAATCCTGGTTTGGAATGGCAAATTACTGAGATGAATTGGAAACCTGCAGAAGGGTCCAGGTTTGGTTTTGGGCTGAAGCAGATAGACTGGAACCAATAGGTATTTATAATAAGCTAAAAAACTACCCTAGGAAAGTAAGAGACTGATAAAAAGATGTGGAATTAAAGAAAAGAGGACAAGTGGTAAATATGAGAAATGAGAGTTGAAATCATGTGTATGGAGGTATATGAAATAGCATTATTTAACATAATGCCAATAAGTTAGTGTAGACAAATCAAATGTAGATATAACGAGGAAAGATGAGTGAAGTAGTAGCAATTCTCTTGTTTCGCAAAAATGGGAGCAGAAATCTGTATATGTATTCAAAGTGCATTAATCTATTCAATATGCCTCCTGGGTACTCTTACAGCTCTTACAAGCTGCATGAAAGTGTATCTGGCTTCAGAAGAGGATGCTTTTGCTTTTCAGATGATCTTGCTGAGACGAATAAACAAATAGGGCTGGGAGTATGGAAATGATAGGTTGGTAGGGTCTTTTTGGAATTTAAACAAGTGTATTACTCAGTATGGAAGGACTGTGTGAGAATTGATGGAACCCTGTGGACTTACTATAAAGATTGGATATATATGAAAGAATGATAACGCATGTGAGAACTGAAGCTGAAAAGGCATGCCAGTTAAAAGTGAGGCTGGAAATGCAACAGGATTGTGTCTTGTTCTCCAAGTTGTTTGAAATTCTCAACCATAAGCTTCTTAACACTTGCTGGAAGAAGACATGCTTAAGATTACCAGCCTGAAGGTATTAGGGTATGCAAGGCATTAGGAATGGTAATTACCATGACCTCATACATAAATAATCATTTAATAACACAGATGATTTCTGGAGCCTTAACAGTGTGCTGTCAGTGTAGAAATACAAAAAGAAAATTTTTGAAGCAGGAAATGCCTTCAATCTAAGAACCTATAAAGGAAGGCAGCTTTGAAAAACAAAAAAGCAAACAGTATCAGGTTCCATGAAAAAGGCAGTGAAGTTGAGCAAGAGATGCTGAATAAGTATCTGTAGGTAGATTTTTAGATTTTGCCAATGTGAAATGCTAATGGTAATCTCCCAAACAAAACAGGCCAGGGTTTTGATGATACTAGAAAATATCGGTTCCCACTAGAGCAGTACATTTTTGTGGTACTTTTTCAAGTCCGCTGATTTCTAATTAGGTTCCAGAAAATGAACATAAAATGTTAAATTTAGACATATTTGTGTTTGAAAAGAGGGACTTTATCCATACAATTACTTAAAATGTCTGTTTTGTTGTCTTGTTTATTACTCTGCTGTCTGGAATCTCACCAATTTTCTGGTTAGCATCATTCTGGCAGCATTTCCAGAGCCAAATATCTCTGTGGTGTAAGATGTGTAATAACTGGTAATTTGCTGTGCAGTTTGACAATAATTATTCATAGCTTTCACATTTGCAACTTGATAGCCTATTTTAACAATATTGTTAAAAAGATTCTCAAATAAACAATTCTGTAACTAAGCAATCAAAATGAATTTACATAACATGAGATAAGTACATCTAATTTTTAATTTAAATGTAACTCCATTTGGAGTAGCTCTGATATCATTAATGGAAAGACAATGAAAAGTCATGAATGCTATTAATCATGAGTAGGAGACTATTTTTAGTGTCTGTTCCCCACTATCACAGAAGACTTGTATTTAAAAAAAAATGTTTTTGAGAATGGATCCTAGATACTTGGTGCAGATTTCTACAGGCAGAGATATTTTTAAAGCAGCAGTGCATATCCAGTTAAGACAAGAATTTAATGGAAAACTTTAACATGATTTAAAAAATGTAGATTTTGCTTTCTAGTATCTACATTTTCTCAGTTACGTAGGATACAGTTGACAGAAGAGTTAAACAATGGACTATTAAGGAAAACAGACGTTTACATGCCTGCACTAAAATTTTTAATCTTTTCTGTCCCAACATTTCAGAAGTGTCTTTTCTGAGGGCAGCACTAAACTAGAAATGAATTATCCAAAGGCATGGGTTTGGTTGTGGAGGGATTTGCTTTTGTTTTTTAAACAAAAGACAAGGTGTGCATAAACACGTTCTCCCACTACCCTGTGAGCAGTTGCAATCAAATGAATATAGTTATCTAGATACAGAATTATGTAATCTGGGCCAAATCTAGTAATAACAATTTCAGAATTTGTTTCCAGAACCTTTTGCTGTCTTTTGGCTCTTACTTATTACTGAGAGGCCACCAGGAGGGTTGGTGACTATTCTGTTGAGTTTGTTTTGTTTCGGAGCTTAAACCATTGATGTCTGCTTAGTATAGTACATGAATTCCCCTGAGTTTCCTTGCAGAACAGTAAGCTTTTTGAAGAGCTTACATTGTACTGTAGTTCTATAGGAGTCTTTTTTTTTCTGAGGACACTATTTTGTATGTTGTAGCCTAACTTCTTTATAGTTTCTATTGTTCGCTGAATTTTCCAATTAGCGTCCACATCAGCTGAAGCCTGTGAGAATAGTCTGTGAATTACAATGTCATGTTGAACTGCAGCAGTTATGAAGTTGCTGTGTCAGAAGATACGAGGCACTTTTCCCAAGTATATATCTGCAATTGCATTTATTTTAAAACTTGAAATTGAGGTTTTCTTAGAGTTTTTTCTAATCTGTGTTTTTCAATCTCTTCTCTTTTTATTTGAGGATCAATAATATATATTGTGCCCAGAGGGTATATTTGTTTGTGTTACAGAGCATCTCATAAGTTGTCATTTCCAAGCTGCTGGACTGCAAAGCCAAGCTGAGTAGATTCTCTAGTTTTCTTTTTAAATGTCACTGACTTCATTTCAGGTATGTTTTTTTTTTTCTATTAACTTGATCTCTTTGTAAGTGCCTCTTCATTCATTTAATATTTCAGTATAGCTTATAATTTTCCGCATAACAATTGAAGGGCTATACTCCTCCTACTCCTTCCAGACAGAGAAATCCTGCAATATGATTTGGGGTATTAGAAGGCAGGTTAGTGAAATAAGTGACTGAAGGGGCTGGATGACTTTGCATATGATAGCGGCTTACAAGGGACTCCAGAAATGATTATATCTGATCTTTACTTCGACTCCCACTGTCTTAATGGACACGGGTCAGTCTGCATAAAAGAGCAGGATGAAGTCTCTGCACTCCTTCAGGACGTGACAGGACAACCACGGTAATCATCCAGTAGAAAGTGGGCAGTTGGTTAGTCCTCACAGTCCTCAGTAACCCAATGACAGCTGCAAGACCTTGACTAGAGGAAAACTCAGCTCTTTCTGATCTTATGTGAGCCTTCCACTCCAGGATAATTGTGATCCACCTAAAAGGAGGACAGAGGGTTATCCTAAAGGGACCCATCAGCAGTAAGTCTCTGGTATTTCTGCAGTCCAGTTTAGATGAGTCACACCAAATATTTCCCAAAGCAGATACTGTGTTTGGATGTCTCACCTTTTTTTTTTCAAATGTACATCATGGTCGTGCAAGTGGTCTTTGTCCTTTATGGTCTTCTCAGGTTGAGGTTTCCGTTTGATTTCCAGAGGCTGTTCCTCTGGACTGGACATGACTTTTGTAAATCCATTAGCTTATTTTCCCCCGATTCAGGGATTGTACACTTCTTTTCATCCCATTTATGTTCTTAGTTACACCAAAATCTTCATCCTGTGCTTTACTGGGGCAGCAATAGATCAGGGGCAACCTAAGAGTAGCTGATAGCAACAGAGAGTTCCAGCTCCCTTTAGAAAAGCACAAAAGGCCGCCTCCTTCTTCAGTAGTGCTTCACCTACGTTGGGTGTCAGCCACAATACAAGAACTCTTTAAAAGGTGTTTGAGGATGATTACTAATAAATCAGTCACTGCTATCATTTAATCAGTTTCAAAAGTCATGAATGAGACTACTGATATCAATAATAGATCATTCATTCATTTCAGAAGTATTAAATTTACCTTGCAGAGGTGAAAAAGCTAAATCAGCCTTCATATACATAATTACAGAGTGATAATTGGGATTCTAACTAGAATCCTTTGTTTTATCTTGTATTAATAATTGATTACAGGGAAAAAGTGATAGCATTCTTGACTCTGATCCAAATTCTTCCCAATTAGATATGGCCATATGATTTGACACAACCAGAAGAGGAAGGGAAGAGGGATACGTGATAAAGGTGGGAAACTGACAGCAGATCTGCCTCTGCCAGGTGTCTGTTCTTTCAGATTTGTTTTAGAAGGTCCTGTCCCCTGCTATTTGCATGGGCCTGCTCTAACCATCGAGGGCAGAAACCTTCAGCAAAGGGTGAAGTGGGAATGAAAGGCTTGGGGCAGTGAGAAGTTCTTGAAATACTAATAAAAAGCTAAACTGATTCTTGTACTGAAAATAGTAAAAGAGTCAATAAACTAACCCTGACTTTTATACTTTCCATCCTGGATAATGGGTCCTTTTTGAGAAACATCTTAACCTTGAATCCTGCTTAATTTAAACTGTGAGGGGTATTAAACCTTTCCAAAATACCACTCAAGACAGCTGGATTTTGTTGGGGGGTAGGGGAAGAGAAAGTTGCCCCATCTGAAGACGTGTTCTTAGTACAAACTGCTGTTTGAGTGAAGCAAGTAAAGCTGAATAGGTCCCACTTTAAAGGCAAGTCTAGTTATCAATTTCCTGTAGACTACTTCCTTAGCCTGACAGAACTCTTGTATTCTTTCCTTCCACCCTGAAATCATAATAACAGTTTCACACCTGGTATGGAACTTAGTTCTTAAACTAGGCTGGAAGAGGCTGGAAAACCACTTCCATTTATAAACAGAGTTACTGCTGAAATAGTTGATATACTCTTTTTCCTCTAGCATCTGAGCTTGAATGTATATGGTATTCAGTAACAGCAGGCTTTGACTCTGGAGTTCATTCTGGTGTTTGATTCAGTCAGGTCTTGAACTATACTGTAAACAGAGTTTAATCCTTAGTTTTAAAATTGAGTTTGTGTTTAAAAGGCTGAAAATCACAATTAAATTATTGCATTCAAGCTTCTCCAGTAAAGTGTTTTCTAATATCTAAACATCATATTTACTATATTTTTAATATTTATCTATTTCTGAACTTGAAAGCCCAAATAGTTCTATTCCTTGTAAGTTCAGTAATTATTTGAGACACCGTAGTGGCATTTTGCCTTTTTCTTAGCTTTAAATAGCAGCGATTGATGAGAAAATATCAAAAATCAGAAGATCAAAGAGGTTTTGTCACCAATAGCAACATTTCAATTTAAGCTAATGTTTGTGGCTTATAATATACCTCCACTATGGCTTGTCATTGATGGAGACTTTTTTAATAGAAATAAGAAGGGAAACTCAGAGATACAGTAATTTTATGCAGTGACATTTTTAAAGAATATTTAGAAAAATATATTGAAGCAAATAGGATTAGTGCTGTGCTCAAATAATTTCTGGGGAAATGAGGTAAAACTACTTTAGGATATTTAGCATTTAAAAGATTTTTTAGTCTTGTAGCAATGTTAAAAATACAGCCAGTTTCATGTTCCTGTTTGGCAAATTTTTGACCTCAGTGTTTTAATCATATGCAAAAACTTTTCTGTAATCTTGCATCTGAAACAGTTTCCTTTTAAATGTGTGTTGCAGTGTAGCAACCCAAGTATGTGAAGAGGGAGCAAGGTGAGCAAGAAATTTGTTTCATAGAATAACCCAAATAATTAGCTAGATAGAAAATTTACTATTGATTTAAGCAAGTTTGGCTTTGGACATATGTAAAGTAGACAGCTGCCTGGGGCAGAAAATCACAGCTGGGATGTGGGAAATGGATTTTGCTGTAGACCTGACTTGGATTGGCTCTGCGGTGGTAGAAGGATAGGTCCTCTGGGCACACTCCTCCCTGCTAGCTGTGGATAACAAAAACGAATGACCTTTTTGTTCCCAAAAATCAGGTGGTCCATGTGCTTCCATTACTAAGATCTGCATCCCTCTGCAATAGCCTTCTCTCCTGGAGGCTAGGGAAGAAGCCCTGGAGTAGGAATATTCACTCATTTTCTTCTGCTCTTATAAGAATCCTAGAGAAAAAAATGCTTCACAAAGACTAGTTTGTTGATTGATTTTGAACCTACTCACAGCACACTGACTCTAAGAGAGACCTTACAAACTAGGAAACAACCTTTTTCCAAAATAAACTGCATATATTACCTCTTGTCTTGTCTCTCTCTTTTTATAGTCAGATCATGAGCTCTAGTAAGGACCTGAAACAGTGCCCATTCTTTACAATTGTTCAGTCTTAAGGTACAGGCTTCTTCCTTGGTACAGAAAACTTAGCAAAGATAAGTACCATCAGATTTGAGAATACAACAATCTTGGTACCTATGAGTGACAAGTCTATCCACAATGACTTAGGATGGGGATTTTAAGCCTCCATCTATTTTGTTGCAGATCTCAGTTTTTATAGCTAAACTTTCACAGAGAACTTGTTCCAATAGATCATTCTCTCTGTTAATGTCTCTAGTCTTGTTCTGTTGTACAAGTCTTTGCAATTCAAAATTGCTTTTTTTTTTTTTTTTGGTAGGTGAGGAATGAAATAAGATCACATCAAAGCTGTTGTTTCATCTGTCTATTTTGACTCTCAAAGATGAGTCAGAGGACACCCACACATATACTTAAATCAGACCCACTGTTGTGAATGCATTTGGACCATCCATTAGAGATAAAGGCTCCATAAAGGAGGCTGACAAACTAGCCAGGCATCTGATTAGACACAGAATAATTTCAATGGCTAATCAAACGAATGAATCCTTACTTGATTACATTCCAGTTTTGTATCAGCTAATCATGAAACCAGAAAATATACTAATGGATGCTGGTTTCTTATAGCACCTGTTCACAGGTACAATTGCTGTAATTTGGGAAGAAGAAGGGAGGGGGCAGCACTAATTTCCTAATCAAGAGTTGAGACAAGTAGCAAGCTCTAATATTCTTAATGCAATGGGTCGTTTTTCTCTAGCAGAAAACTAGAAGTTTTCCAGGAATTGGAGATAAGTCAGCAGTGGGATGCTGGGATTGCCCCCCCCCCCCCCATCTCACAGTGCACATCTTTTTACATATGTATGTTGTTCCTCAGGAAACCTTTTGTATCACATGGTGAAAAGAGACCTTGGGATATTCTTAAGAAAACAAGACAATATGAACTTTCTCCCACCCCTCAGGTTTCTTTCCATACTCACTGCTCAGCAGGTATTAGCTGGGGCAAGAAAGGTCCCTGAAGAAAAACAGAAAAAGTTTGTAGTGTGTGTGTTTACATGTGTCCATGTTCTTTTGATACTCCTGGTGTCTTGGGAGCTTTGGTCTCAGATATAAAAATCACAAGTTATCGTATGGGGGAGATAATTCTGAATGCTCTCCACCAGGGTCTCTGACTTA
Source organism: Vanellus vanellus (assembly GCF_965231255.1). Taxonomy (NCBI): domain Eukaryota; kingdom Metazoa; phylum Chordata; class Aves; order Charadriiformes; family Charadriidae; genus Vanellus; species Vanellus vanellus. Next base: position 7,148,282 of record NC_138910.1, read on the forward strand.
GGATACAATAAAAATCCTTAGGAACAAATGCCATGCTTGCAGGAAATGCCATTGTGCTATGTGATAGTACTGAAAGCAGCAGTCCCTGCCCCAGAGAGCCTACTGTGTAAAACTGTGTATGGTTGTTGGGGTTTTTTTCATATAAAAAGGTAACAAAGAGGAAATATTGGAGGAAGAAAGGGACCTGAAGAACATTGGGTTCTGCTTTTAATATATGCTGGAACTGACAGTTCTTTGTTGTATGCAGGTAAGAGTTTTGGTACTAAGTTATGAACAAGATTTGACATCTACTTTCGTAACGAATCCTATGAAGCAAAACAATTTCGAAGTTTTTATTTGCTACACTGCCTCTGGTAAAGTATCTCATGAGAAACAGACTGAAATAAAAGCTGGGCCCTGGTTCCTGAAAAGCAGGTCCTGCCCGCACAGGAAGCTGACCTTCTGCTGCTGTATAGCCTCACAATTTCACTAGTGTCAGGAGGGCTACACCGAATTTGGGCTAGTATGCGTAAGGCTGAAACTGTTGCTAACAGGGTACTTACAGGAATGGCTTTAAAACACCTGTCAATCAATACTGTCCAGTTCTTTGAAGAACTCTTAGTTTAATGCTGCTTACCTACACAGTAAGTGTCTCCAAAGACTAAGTAGAGAAAATGGAGAGACCAAGGGCTGCTGGATTAGCAGTATTAAGCCACGGTCAATCTACTGCATGCATTTTAATAGCTTTTGCAAAAGTGGAACACTAGATTCTGTGCTGTGTAAATCAGTATAGATCCATTGAAATTGCCAGAACTGTGCTGATTTATAGAGGCTGAGAGCTGTCCCCAAGACTTCCAGCAACAGCTGTTTTAAGTGGTTGGGTTTGATCTGTCTTTTGAAATACTAAGCCACCAGATAGATTGCATTTAAATTATCAGTGCTGATCAATATATGAGATATATCATAAATCTTTCCTAAACACCACTCAGCTGAATTTCCCTTATTGACTTAAAGTACCTTCATCCTGAATCTTCTTTTTTTCATACAAACTCCCAAGTTGTAGGAAAATAAAGTCTTTGAGAAGGCAAACATAGATAAACATATCATTAAAAGGTATGGTGTTACCATTTGTCATTTCATTGCTCATATAAAATCTGCGTCTAAAAAAAATTAAAAAAAAAAAAGGCACCTAACATTATTTGAGGGTAAAAACTGAGTTCCTAGAATCACATCTGGTGTTCTGTTTAGGACTTTTTCCTACCTCTAGGCTTAAAATAAGGGAATGAAGGGCCCATCCTGCAGAGAACCGAACACTTTTTCAGTGGCACTAAGTAAACATCTGACCCCTTTCAGAGGCATTAAAGATTTCCTGGTACCTCAGAGCAGATGCTTGGTGTTTCTCAGGATCTCTACATTGTATGAGCAGAACAAAAGTTGTATTCAACATCATAAGCAGGTTTTTTATTTGTGACATGAGTTAGAGGTTAAGAAAACGTAGTAGTTTTTTACTATAAAAACAGTAATGATGTTCTGGAGGAATTACAGAGGTCTAGGAAGGAAAATGTTTCTTTCCATGCTGTCATAACTCATGGTTTTCCGTTCGTATTCCTGGCTTACTTATACCTTCAGTGTGGTCTTTTGCCTCTTCTCACCTGTGTACCTGAGGGCATTATCTTCTGTGCTGTGCAGATCACTGCTTCTCAGTCATGCATCCTGAATGCCATAGTTTTTCACTGCTATTCTCCCTGTCTTTTTATCTCTCGGTGTCTCGTCATGATGTGCTGGCACTAATCATTTAATTTCTTTCAGAACTCCCTCATCCTTCATCAATACCAGCAACGTTTTCCCAGGAGTGATTTTTGAGGTCATTGCTGTCACTCCATTTCAATTCATCTTTCCTCCATTTCTTTCATGAGGAACTGAAGAAATAATTTCTGACCTTGCCTTCCTACAGATTCTTGAAAAAGCAGAGGAAGGAAAGGAGTAAGGCAACTGATAAATATAGGTTGCCTTTATTTACATTCTTTCCCTTCCATCTTCGTGTACATTAACAGAGAAACAGGAAGCAACAGGAGAAGGGAATGATTGCTAGTTACGAGCTGAAAAAGATATGATGTCCATGAGCACCCTCACTTGCATACTTGCTCCATGCAGAGAAAATAGTCCACTGGCATGCTGACTGAATAATTTGTTTTACACAGTACCTAGCAAATGGTGGTCATGGACCAGAACCCCCTGTGCTAGCTGCTCTGTTAACAAAAGAAAAAAAAATTAGAAGATGGTCACCACTACCAGAACTTACATCCAAAGTATAAGACAGGACACAACAGATGGAGATGGACAGATGGTGAAGTGCAAAGAAACTACTAAACACTTGAGAAGCATGAAGGCAAACGGTATGAGCATACCAGCTGCCTAGCATTTGTCCATTAGAGATGTCAAGCCAAGGAATGGTATAAGAATGGTTTTGAAGGATAATGGGATAGATCTGTGGATGACTGGGGAAAAGCCATCTGAAGTGGGGATGGCAGCAGGGAATAGTTTATCTGGAAACCCTGCTAGCAGACAGTGGAGGCAGAAGTTGTTATGATAAGTTATGAAGGGCATGAAAATGAGAGCAAGTAACTTACATTTAATATGACCAAGAAGTGGGATCTGTGAAGGGACAAAAAAAGAGAAGTGTATCAGGGTCACAGCAAGAGGCATGATGACTTATTATGTAGATACAAATGAGGTAAGACTTACACTTGCAAGACCAAAATTGAAATAATTGCTGAAAGGTGTAAGTCTGCATGATTTTTAGCATGTTATTAGAAAGAAAAGGCAGTTTCAACATTCTTGTATAGAAAGGATCAGCAAGGCTTTGACACATTTTAGGCTCCCCTTTTTGATGTTTGAGTCACAGGCAAAAACCATCACAAAGGTCAAGAAAAAGAGTAACAAGGTATAGTGAAGTAAGGAGGCTAGCAGCAACATTTTAGTCATCCTTATTGCAACATAATAGTTGAAAATTTGTAAGGACATGTCAGGGAGAAAGGCCAGGATACTGTTATGGGCTGGAGTGGTGTATATCTGTGCTACGTGGATGGCAGTCCATATAGAGATCATTTGAATTGTGCTCACAGATATAACTACCCAGAGAGAAGGAAAACGGGACCAAGGCTGGGTGTTTGGGAAACCCTTTGAAGAAGCTGGAGTCCCAAGAAGAACAACTGTTTAAAGGACACACTGAGTGAACAGAAGGCAGTGATGGATTTTGGTGGAGGGCAAGATTTCATGAAAGGAGGTAACTTACATTGCAGTTGGCTAAGAAGTCAGGAAACTCCCTTGATGGTTAAATGACTCCATTGGGAGAACTTGGCCTTACACAGATGATGCGGGTTGTTTTTCATTTTGTTTTGTTTTGTTTTGTTTTATTCTCCATGGGATTTTTCTTTTTTTTTATGAGAGACTGGCAGGGGTTAGTCCATTTAACTGCAGCTGCTCGCTCTTCTCAGAGGTGTTTTGAGAGCGGAATGGATTAAGGATTTAAACACAGGTGAAAGCAACGTTGGTTGGAATAAGCAGAAATGTAATATTTATAACACAAGCATATTGGCCTTTGGGTGGATAAGTGGTTCATAAAACTCAGTGCAGCATAATGTGAAGTAATGTAGCCAATTACTAAAAGAATAAGCATGAAGATTGCAGTCTAAATAGGAACACAACATGGAATTCATATTAAGAAAAGAACCTAGAAGGGACTGCAGATAATAGAGTAAACCATTAGCACTATTTCCTGGTAACAATAACAAAAATGAAAAAGAGCAAACAAGTTTCTGAAATATAGCTCTGGCAGCGTGGCACGTAAAGCTGCAGAAATTATTCTGGCATGCTACTAGTCTCATTAGAAAAGAGTGCTCAGTTTTAGCCACTTCATTACAGGAAGACATTGAAAAGGTGCGGCAGGGGGCAATCCAAGATGATTTAGTAACCAAAACATGATTTATGAAGAAAGTTTGGACATATTTCTCCTCTGTAGCTAAGGAAAGGGGGATTAAGGGAGGATTCTTATGCAAGTATGCAAGATCCTGAACAAATGGGAATGGATCAATGCTAAAATATGATTGTTATGGTCATATGCAAACTTAAACCAGGAGATCTTGGATTAATGTTAGGTAAGAAAATATAAGCAAATTTTCACACAGGAGGAGACAGAGCTTTATGCAAATGATGGAAATGGAAATAACTTTATATCATCTCACCTGAGAAGTATTTGAGAAACTGACTATAAATGTGTAGAAGAGATTATTAAAATTCTTCATCTTATTTTTTAAAGGAATAAATCATGAACTGAGTATTAGTTCTTAAATTTGCTACATACTGGTGAAGAAATCCCAAAACAATAGACAGATACAAACAGATCTCTGTCAGCTGAACACTTAAGATCATAATTTCCTGTAGTCAGTTTTCCTCTCAACCACTTAAAAAAAACATTGACCTGTCTCCCAAAGGAGACAATAATATATAAAATCTACAACAAAATATTAGGTTCTAAATTCATTACAGCTAAAAGTGTTGCCAGTATAAGCACCTGGATTTCCTGGTACGGATTGCTCTTTTAAGAATAAATCAGGTTGGAGCTTTTTTTTTTTATTGTGAGATCTAATAAGGAAAATTGTCCAGAATACTGAACCTGAAGACCAGAATAAATTTAAATATACTGATCTTCTGATCACGTAGATGTAATTTCTTGTGTTGAGTCCCTCAGATAATACTGCACTGGGAGGCTTGCACAAATACCTTCAGCTGACTAGAAGTATAAGATTTTGTTTGTTCCCAGACCTGGTCTTTGCTTAGATTACCTCTCTATTGATTTACAGGGAGGCTGAGCATCCTCCCACAACAGCCAGGGAATCTGTATGCTTGGACACCTTTTCCATAGAGAAGAATGATGCAGCTCCATCAGTACCACTGCTCTACCTCTTCCCCTGGTCCAGCTCTAAGCTATTTTTCTAGTTAAGTGAATTTGGTGGTGGACATAGAAAGCTGGTCTGAAAAGACATAGGAGGGTGGTAGAGGTAGTGATGTGTACCAACTCTGAGTTTCTGATGGAACCAGTACAGTCAGACTTCGCTATATTCCTTTAGCAAGTGGGATTGTTGGCTCTCTCTCCTTCTGGCCAAAGGTACTGCTAGATAAATACAGCAACATACTAGTGACATACAGATCATACCATGAGTGATGACAGAAAAGCCAGTAGTGTGAATAAATGTTAGGAGAAATGATAGAAGAACGTTTTGAGTAAAATGTGTAACAGAGATTAAATATTTTTTAAAGGACAGTTTTTGGCAGGAGAACATTAAGATATTCTAGATCTTAATTTAATGAGTTGGTATCAAAGGTCTTCATACTGGTGGTTTGCATCCATTAAAGTAAACTCAGGGTGAATATAAGAAAGTCAAAAGTATTACTCTGTAGTGAATTCACGTGAGAGGAGCCCACAGTATTCTGTTAAGTCTTGCTGATGTGATATATCCAATTCACTATAATGGGACAGATAAGCCTCATGAATAAAGGTCTGCAGGAATTATTGCAACAGACTTCCTTAAATGCTTTCAAGCTTTTCCTCTCAAGTTAGTGAAAGTTTTGTTTGACTTACTGACTGTATTATTTAGCCTGTGGGTTTAGATGCAGCTAAAGAAACAGATCTTAGCACTTGTATTAGAATTATGGTGAAATGTGCAGTTACTGTTCAGCCCCTGGACATTAAAACATTGGACTGTGCTGTATGCACTCAGCATTTTGCAGAAATAGTTGTGGTGACAGTGAATTTGCATGGGAATGTTTGCATATAAGTCTTCACAGCAGTCTCATAGACTTGGAAGCTGTTGCCATTTATTTTATTGGTAATGCGGCAGTCAGATTTTTTTCTGAAAACAGGGGCGGGTTATTAAAGATTAAAAGTGATATTAAGATACCCTATTAAAAAAGGCAAAGTGGTAATCTCTATCAACAAAATAAAAATGTTGGGTGGGTATTTGCAGCTTTTTTTTTTTGTCTGGTTTTCTGGATTTGGACAGTAATGTCTGCAGAACAGGAATAGATCAACTACCAGGAGGAAATTCTCTAATCACATCCTCAAAGGTGTAACTTTAAATGAAACTACAGGTGTCTAAATATTTTTGTAGCATATATTCTAGTGCATGGAAACACCATAAATATTTGTTTTTTTAAAAACCATGAGCCCCCTTTACTACTGTTGGTAGTTGTGGAGACTAAAGTCTTTTACAGCTGCCTACTTGCACGTGAAATACAGTATTTCAGCATTTGGCTTCCACTCAGCCCTGAAGGGCTGCCTTACCATCTTCTCTTCTTTGTTGACACTGCCAAGAATTGGACCATTTACACTGATGCTTTTGTTTACTTGAAGTGGTTGTATTTCTCAGCCAAGTGCTGTCAACAAGCAGACAAGTTAGGCTCCTGCTATTTAGTGAAGCTCCCTTACCTCCTTGGCAGGCTCCAAAGAGCAAGTCACACATCTTCTGTGTGTGTGATCCCAAAGATCTACCAGCGACTCAGGTGCAGCCTGTTGTGCCTGAGGCTTATGCGGACTAGGCTACTGCTGTTTGCTTTCCCCTTGGGATTAGGATCTTGACAGAGACTTTCAGTTCTCAGCACTGATACAAATTCTTTGTGACGCTGGGCAAGTCAAGTGAACTTTTCAGTGTGATTATCAATCAAATGCATTCAGTGACAACTACTTACATCACATGCTTTCTGTTAAGAACATTTTTTGTTCACAGATTTATTAAAAAAATCTTTGATGTTTTGGGAGCTTTAATTACAGTATAACTGTGATATGCTATGTACTCTTAACATTATGACATTTTTATATTCTCCATGTCCTTTAGCAGCTTTATGCAGGATATGGGCTGCTCAATGAAATGTGAAATATACACTAAAACTATTTTTTCTCATGCAGTAAGATAATAAGATGTTACATTACTCACAGGTCCAATTTTAAATTTAAATATAACTTCATTTAATTTTACTTTGCAATCAGGTAAATTAATGAGAGAGAATCAAAACAATATGCTGTAATTACATTTGGAAATTATTCCTTCTGTCCTTCAAGAGTGTTCTTTCTGTTTAAGATATTGAAATTTGGAGTCTAAATATAAAGTGCAGTAACATCTGGTACTAATTGCTAGTTTAAATCATATAGACAGATCTTCAGGCATTTCATGCTTTTGAAAGGAGGCTTTTAGTAGGATGTTCTGAGTCAAAGGTTATAAAAAATTTCATGCTACTAAAAATAGCTGATATTCCACTTGTGTTCTAGATCTAAATGATCTTTTACATAAAAGATTTTGCTTACTAAAGTACAGTTGTTTTAACAACTTGGAAAGAAGAACCAGTTTGTATGCCTTTCACATCTTCTGTTCATTGGTGCACATGAACATAGTGCAGGAGAATGTTAGAACAGTTTATTTCTATACTCAAAAGTTCTTACTTCATCCTCAAGATCTCTGATTTTCAACACAGACCCTGTGCTTCCAAAATTATGTATTTGAATTCTTCCATTTGCTTGCACTTTGTCAATTATTTTCCCAATAGCAGAAGTCAGTTAGACAAATAGATCAACAGCAATACTAAAGTAACTTCAGTGACTAACAAATGAGCCATGGTCCAAAAATTATTGCTGCAAACTCTTTGATGTATTCATAAAAACAACAGATATATTTGAGGAAAATAATCAGTGATCCTATTGTTTCTCACTTCTGTGTCTTTTCTTACTGAAATGCCTTCATGTTTTGGAATAAACCATGTAAAAAGAACTCAGTGAGAGTGCTTCACCCCTTCTGTGGATGGTTGTCTGTGGAAAGCACATGTAAAGTGTTATTGGGTCACAACAGAGTACACATCTAGTGTAGGCACTTTTGCAGGCTGGCCATTCTCAATTGGCCAGCGCTCCTCAAAGATCATAGGCAAGATGAAAGGAAATATTGACTGACCCCCATTTTGTGTAGATGGTTGTCAGGGCCCTGAGGGCAGGCACAGGCCTTAATGGCCTGTCTCTCCTGGGATCTAACCTCTGGTCCTGCCCCTGGACCCAGTGGCTCCATTTAAGCTCAATCCTTGCCTGAGCTACGGTTCAAGTGTGTCTGCAGTCCTGCCTTCTGGATGGACCTTGGACCCACACTGTAGGAAGCTTGTCTCGTGGATGGATGCCTCAGATGTTTGTTATTATAGCTTGTCTCCAGCCTTGTCTTTGGCTCTTTGGACTTTTGACCCATGTTGTAGCCTTGTCTCCAGTCCTGTCTCTGGCCCTGTCTCCTTTCATCCCTGACTGAGCTCCCTGGATGGATCCTGGACCTGGTTTATCCCTTGCCTTGTCTGAGGTTGTTGATGGACCCCATTACCAGCTCCTGGTTCCAACACCATGGTCAGTGTCCCTGTAGGGCAGTTGTAGCAAGAAGTGGGTCACTGATAACTGAACCACTTATGACTATGGGAACAGCAATCTTCAACAGCAGGAAGGGTTCAGCCACCACTGTGTCTTGTTAACCATCACTGACTGGATGCTAGTGAAAGAATATAGAAACTAGGTGACGGTAAAGGGACATTACATTCTGCAGGTTTGTGATCAGTGATAACTTCCTCTGTCAGCAGACACTAATGTTGTCCATCTATCCTCTCCCACTCCAGGAATATATATATTTTTAATATGGAGGTCCACAGCTTTATTTAATTGTGGGAGGTAGCATCTTTGGTTGTCTCAGTCTGACACCTGCTGCTTTTATCTGATGTTCCATAGATGTAAGGCTGGAAGACACATGCAACAAACATTCTCTTCTCAGCTCAAACTTCTCCGTCTCCTTGCTCTTCTAGAGCAGAACCTAGTGGGTCTGACTCTTTTCTTTCACACTGGATTTATGCTACCTAACCACACTGCAAAGGTTGTCCATATTTGTGTTTTAATCCAGAAAAGAATTTAAGCATATGCAAAACTCTAAAAAATTAAGATTTTTTTGAGAATTTGCAAAATGGAATTAATCCCATGTGTATAACTAATTTCCCTCCTTTTAGTATGGGAAAGCTTGGGTGAAAAAGTGGGTTTATGTTTTGCTGTGAAAGGACTGAGTTTCATGATCATTCTGACCTTTCCAAGGCATGAGTTAGATTGCTTCTAATCTGTTCAGCCACCTGTATAAAAGAGTGACGAATTCAACCTCATAGAGCCCGAACAACCTACAAATGATTCATTGTCCCAGTCAGTAACGTTTATTAGTATTCTTGAAAGAATATCCTCCCTCCCCATCCCACTGACCCCAGGCCACCTTCATGCAAGCCTGCACTTCATTTATTGTCAGAAATTCTGAGAAACAAATCTAAGCAAAACAAGTTATGACCTGATCTCTTGCTGGTCTCTTCCCTACTTTTTCCACTTAGGCACAGGAACGAGTTTGAAAACTAGAGGGAATCGTGAATGCAGTAGTAATGCCTCATGCACCAAAAAGTCATAAACTGATCAAAGGCAGAAAATATTTCAGCCCTGGTAAGGAGATATATGCACTGATCCAGATGCTACATGCACTTTGGCTCATTGGCCTTAGACACTGTGAGATTTTCTGCTCTCTACTATGGAAAACTCTCCCAAGACTGTCTGGCAGTAGCTCATATCAAGTATAATTTTTCTTTTCATAGCCAAAATGTACCATCTGACATCTACACATTGGACATTCAAGAGAGAAGCTTGTACTATCCAGTATAATACTGACATGAGGTATCAGTTGTGATAAAAAATAATAGCTCAGCATCCCACACAGTGGAGGGGAATACCTCCAGCTTTCCAACAGCAAATCGTCTCTCTTAGAAACTAGCCAACCATCACTAATTAGTTCCTGTGCTGTACTGATAGCTACATGATCACTCTGAATCATGAAGAGCAGCAGACATTAAATCATCTATACCTGCATTCAAACATCTGCAGTCAAACGAACTAGGCCTGCTGCCCAACAGCTTTTAGAGAAGCACCAGTCAGGAGCAGTCAGATCAATTGCAGTGGACCCTCTTTCATGCTTTCTCTTTTAGTTTAGAAGTAGAGACAAGTGTTAGCTACTTCTGGGATCTTTTCCTGTGTTTCACCACGCTTAAGTAGGAGCAGAGTAAGGGAGGATGTAAATTTGAGATGCAAACTTAAGCTCTGAACTCAGGAGGAGCTTAAGACATCAAAAGCTTTTTTAGCCCTGGCCACAGAACACCAAAACACCAAGGGAGGTTGGAGTTTTTAAAGAGATCTATCTACCTGTAATGACATCTGCAGATCCACCAGTTGTAGTGGCATTAGTGCTGATTATTAAGAAATCTCTGTTGGAAACTGTAATTGTGCTGCAGATAAACTACAGATACACAAGGAAAGAGCTTGTGAGGGAATAAGAAGAGTTTGCATGTCTTATGTAGTCACTGTTACCACCAGTTGGTTTCAGTAAAAAATTTCCAAAGGCTGTTACTTCCCAGGCTAAGCACCTGAGGACTGCAATTCTAGTAAGGATCCTTTTCATCTTCAGGCTTCAGAGTAAAACCTGGCTCATCAGAGGAGTTAGAAAAAAACCCCACCCTTCTTTTGCTTCCACTCATCATTTAATAAGACACTAAAAGGTATATGGTAGTTTTACCACTCTCTTTAAAATGTAGAATTCCAGTCATAAGCAGGACTGAGAGATACAAGGATAAATGCTCTGTTCCAGTAGCGTGGGTCATTTCTCTGCTGTGGTCATCTAAATTCAGAGAGATATGATAGCTCCTTTTTAGGAGATATGAAATCATTATGCTTTCTGCCTTGCTAAATTTCACAGGGAAGCTGGTAAATGATATATTTACCTTCTCCCGTTATTTCTAGTAAGATAAAAATTGCTTTGAAAAAGAAAAGAAGAAAAAAATAAATGACAGGTAGCAATTAATAAAGAAAAAAGAATCACGTCACTTCAGTTCTTAACTGCACAGCCACCTGTTCCTATGTTTGTTTTGAATACATTTTAGTTTGAAATCTCATTGTTTAGACAGTAGTACTCCGTGATTATTATTAGTTATCTAACAATCATTCATACCTTGTTTTATTTTTAATGCTTGTTGTGTTATGCTCTGCTGATACTATATTGTTTCAATTGCGTTTTTCTCTACTTCTGCACAGGGAATATAGATTCTTGTATTGCTTCATTGGATCCTAGAAAGGTCTGTCTTTTATGATTGCTGAAAATCAGTATACAGAGTAGAAAATGGAACTGCATATTTCAAAACAGTAATTTCAGTCACTGAGACTATGGTAATAAATGTTGGTGGTTTGAATGCTCCGATAAAGATAACATCACTGCTGCAGGATACACCAATCATCACATATTCCCATGTAGTGGCAGGAAGGAAGCAGCCACTGCTTTTTTCTTTTCTTTTTCTTTGTTTTGTTTTGTTTAAGAATAGTAAGGAGAATACTGATCTTAAGGGCCACATTGCTTTAGATCACTGAAACCTTGACACAAGCAAAATGAAGTGCTTAAACCCATTAAAACCACTGAAATCTAAGCTCATGCAAACTTAAGTGCATAAAATGTTATCTTGGATTGGTGGCTTTGTGAATAAATAATTTTAGAAGCCAACTGGAGATGCTTAAATTTACACTTAGTTTTCAATTTGTCAATTTGAGCTTTCTGTGCTATTATTTTAATTCTTTATATGACTCACCCTAAGGTTCTTGATATCCAAGCCTCTGTGAAGACCAAGATACCATTCAGGGAGGTATTTCAGCACATTTTTAAGTTCATTCTTTCAACAGTCTTTTAAGCCTCAACGTAATTTTCAGCAAATGCTTCTATCTCATGGAACTCAGTGCATCTTTGAGCACACAGTTAAATTAAGCAATATTGGTTAATGTTTCCTTGAACTGGGGATTTATGTTGTGGGTTCATGGCTTATGGGAGTAACGTTTGTCATTTACCATTTCTGGTGCTTGGTGGCACACCAATTCTTCTGCTGCTATTTACCACCACCCGTCAAGTGAGAATTAGTGTGTGTTTTCTTGATCTAGTTTAAGTCCAAGGTACCTGACTTTGTTAAGCAGTTTAAAAGCTGGTTAATTCACTTGCTTTGATTGAAATTAAGGCAGTAAAGCTTTGTAAGTGTTTAAATGTACCTATTTGTTATGAGAAATTGGCATATGTTGCCCAAATTAGAAGCTCATGTGTAGTTTTCTTACATTTTGTTAAACTGTATTTCGACAACAGAAAAAATGTTTATTGCTTGAACATGTCACGTGTGTTCCAGCAAGAAGCTCAGAAGGTGATTACCTCAGACAGGGAGGTGATTGTGTGCAGTGTTGGTGCAGGCTGGTATCAGTACAGTCTGCACAGCTACATCTGGAAGATGGTCTAAGATTGTAACTTCAGAGTGTTCTGCCTTGCAAAGAGTAATAAAATGCTTTAATATTGACTAACCAAGACAGTCGGTGTTTTTGGAGCTGAGGGTGGATCTGTATTTTGTATTTCTAAGAGGCTGAGGGACTGCTGAATTCCAGATTTCTGTCTGGTTGATATCTGGAGGGCTGTGCTAGGTGCAGGTCTGAGATGTGGCTTTTGCAAGCTTCCTTACAAACTGAAGAGGTATTTGGATCTAGGGATTTCAATATAATTAAGATTTGAGCGCCACGTGAGTTTCTTGCTGTAAGGAGGTTTATTCTGCTCCTTTGAGCAGGTCAAGATTTAAATACAGCTTTTCATGTTATTTCATATTTTGATCTTCCACAGCTTGTGTTCCAAAGAAATGTCTTTCAAAATACATCTCTCAAGTGTAGTAACATTTGTATCAAATTCATCTGAAGCTTCTGTTGCCCTGGAGGCTGGCTGAAATGTGGGTCAAGTCTGACATCAAGTGGTCGGACGCACTCCATTCCCAATGGGACTATTAACATACTGCTGCTCCTGGTGTCTTAAGAAGAACCTCCCCCTCAGCTTTTTCTCTCCATGTTTTTTCTTCTGTTAACATGATTTCTCAGTGCTCTTCCTGCTTCGGTTTCCAACAAGGTCATGGGGTATCATTGCTGATAGATATATGAAGAATCGTATTAGTCTTGCACTAGCTATTGCAGAATGATGGGATCATGTACATAAAGTCTTTTTGACGTGGTAGTGCAGACAAGACCTTTACACGCTGCTTTGTTTTCCCAATATATGTATACGTCTTTTTAAAAACACTTCTAGCTCTTGAGACACCAAGTCCACCATCTGTGCAGATTTCAAGGCTTATCAATAACTGCAAGAGCACTTAGTGCTCACACATTGCTTCCTGTTGTTAAAACACATTGCAAACACTAATTCCATTAATTCTCATTGTTCCACTCTGAAGAAACTTAATAAAATTATTCATTCCATCATATAGGAGAGGAAGTGGGGAGAGAGATGAGAGAGAATTTAAATCTTTGACCTGAGACTTTAAGTGTTCCTAGGAGCCTCTCTCAGGTTCAGTCCTGCGACATACTGAGATGCTACCTTCATGTTTTCATGGTGTTTGTACCCATATTGACTCAGGAGCAGCTCAGGAATACAAGGTTCATGTTTGGTTCCTAGCATTCCCTTCCTCCAGGGTGAGGCGTTCAGTGGCCAGAGGGACATTTTTCATCCCTCCTCTCAGTGATCAGCAGACTTAGTTCGGCCCATTCAAACAACAGCAAATGACAGGTCGTAAGTTGTATCATATAAACTTTTTATCTGAACAATTGATTAATTTTTCACTGGAAAATTAGTGTGTTTCTATATCCCCTGCATAAAACAAACAGCACAAAGTTCAGCATTTCTGTGTATCTTATAACTGAGTCAGCAGTGCAAATATGAACTTGCAATTTCTCACATCAATGCCACAGCTTGATACGATAAGCAATCCTGTTTGTGCCTCTGAGCCTCTCAACTACCTATTCACAGGTGGGCACCGTTGTTTAAATTTGTCTCAGGGGTGAAGTCATTAACTTCAGTGTCTTTCCTTGTGGTGCAAATTTGGCTTTTTAGTCTGGAGCAGTAATTTCACAGGGACCTTAAGCGGGCATAAACCAGTATTGCTGCCAAAAGAATAGTCCTTCCCCTGGTTCAGCGTGGCTCCACAGTGAACTGGATTGGGGAAATCATTATAGAAGAAAAACCCTCAAAAAAACACAAATGAAAAAAACCCCACCAAGATTTCTGCACATCTAATTCAGAGATCCATTGTAATTTAATTCAGTGCTTAATGGTGGTTTTAACCTCTGTGGGCAGAGCTCCCTGCTTGAACTGTGTTTCTTATGATAAAAAATAGTTTTTGTGTGAGGTAAACGATCACTGTTCATGTTCCCAGTATGTTATCTCTCTGAGCAGCCCAGATCATTGAGGAGAATGGGTATGGGGTGTCTTTGGTTTAAAAGTCCTATAGCCTGTTTACCTGGAAATAGTTCAGAAATAAAGTGAGCTACGTGATTGAGCTCTGTGTTTAAAAACACAATGCTGTAATTATTTTTTTTTAACATGCTCTATTTTAACCATTTTAGATATGTTTCAGTTGCCATCAATCTAATTTTGAGTACATTATCTTTAGTCTTCTATAATTTCACTGCCATGATAAAATTGTGGTGAATCTACTAAATGTTAAATGCATGCTTGTGCATATATTTTCATGGATGGCTCCTAATAAAAAAAAAATTACTACAATAATTATTATAATTTAGAATTGTTTCTGTTTAAATAGTTGGTGTGCAATTTTTACTAAATCATGCCATCACTGAAGTCCCAAATCATGCTATGACTAGTCCCAGCACTGGTCTTGGGGTCCATAGTGCAAGATCCATACAACACTAAGAAGATGGCAAGGAGGATGCCCCAAGGAGTTGGCTTGTTTAAAGACATGGGAAGGATATGAGTTTCAAGCAAATGACCATAGAAGACAGACTTCAAAATATCTCCCAAAACATATTTGCAGATCACTTTCCAAGTTACAAGCCATAAGGGGCATGAAATGTCATGGCTGCAAATTCAGTTCTGGGTAAAAATAAGTTCAGAGTAAACTTTCTTACATCTCTATTATCGCCACCTATTTCTAATAAAATAGTTTTACTGAGTCATGCAGTAGTCATTTTAACCAGATACAGAACTTTTCTATTGAGTAAAGCTTAGCCACTGTAGAAAATGTACTGAATGGTACTGTGGAGCATTTTAAAAGGATATTTTTGCAAGGCACCTGCTGATGCTAGAGCGATAGGGGCACTGAGGTTCACCATAGAAAACAAATTCAGTGGCCAGATGACAGAGCTATGGCAAGCTCCATCTTATGAGCTTTGAAAGGAATTTTGGCCAGAGTTCACAATTGTAGAGTTTATTGCAGCTCATACAAAATGTGCAGTAATTTCAGACAAATCTGGGCATTTTTATAATGAACAGACTATTCAGCATAAGTGTGTGCATTTTTAGCAAAACAAATCATTCTCTTGTTTAAAAACAAAAACAAAACACTACATATGTTGCAGAACTATACTTGCCATTCTTTATTTTAAAGTCATACACAAATGGTTTGTTCTGCTCTGATTAGCTTATTAGTTAATGTTGGATCTGAAAGGCAGTTTTGGGGCATTGTCTGTCAACTTAGTGGAAATTAGGACAGTGAGTGCCTTCAATAGTCTTTGTTCATTAAACCATATCTCTGCAGATGTTCAGTGTTTTAATATTTCTTTAGCTGTTCTGAAGCATTCTCATTTTTTCAGCTAATGAGAAATGTGTGACTGTTCACAGAGTCATTTATTAAAGATGCAAAAGAGGTAGGCTTGTTACTCAAAGATTGACACTTTTTCTCAGAATACGTTATACCCATAAGTGCCATTACACATTTACAAGGCCTCTAAGAGTAAGATGAGTGAGTTTAAATGATCTATAGAAATTTTTGCTCTCAGGAGAGCCCTGTGAGCATGTTCTTGCAAACCAAGAAATCATTAGTCCCACGGGGAATTCAGCTGTAGCCAGCTGTGTTTTTTGTGTGAAGAAGGGTTCACACATGAGTTCCCACTGCCAGGTTTTAGCTTAAATTACTATAGGTGTTTTCCAAAGTTAGTATACCCCATATCTGCAGACAGCTAATGAAAGGGCAGGTTATGTTTCTTGATTTAAACCTCTGATATCTTTTGAGCCAGAATTCCTAACTGACTGGCAAATCGGTTGCTGTTGTAAATGAAAAGCTTTCTCTCAGTGGTGAAGCCAACAGATAGTTCTGACTGACACTGTGCTCTTGTCACTAGCAGAAATGCTGTATTTATTTAGAAATTAAAGCAAAACCAGTTGTAAGTACTTAAAATGCAGTTTGAAGTAATGGGCCCAGGTGGGGTTGACAAATGAGAGCTCTAATTGATTAGCTAGGGAAATGTACTTTATCTGCTTCTCTTTGGTGAGCTTTCTGTTGAATTGATCAACAAGGTACTAATGCTACTCCCTAAGACTAATTTCTTCTTCAAATCATGCACATCATTAGTCAACAGGATGGATGGAAAGGTGGTGAGATAGTTGTTTGTGCTTCTAAATAGATATTTGTTATGCATGTAACTGTATTTTGTTAGGATTCTTGATCTTCTTCTAACTCCAGATTGTGTTTTTTACTTTAGCAACTTCCAATTTGGTTAGAAATTTGCATATGCATAGATACTGCTGTTCTTTCTGGATAACCTAATGTGCAAATGTGTATGAAATTCAGAAGCCCATTTTCACCAGCTTTACCCATTTTGACCCAGTCTTATCTTGAAAGTACAGATAATAACCAACAAGAAAGAAAAAGAAAATATAATACATTTGAAATATGTAGAATTAGCTGTTTATAAAAGGAAAGGTCATGTTTTATCTTGCTGCATACCATCAGGTATTGTCTGTACTTACATATAACAATGTATTGCACTGAAAATTAGGATAACACTACAATGTGTAAAAATATTAGTTGGTAGTAATATAACTGGCAACTGGTAAAATATGCTCTTTATGGAAACATAAAATAGACATAAGTTGATAGTACAAAGAAAGGGGCAGTTGCAGTAGTTCAGTATATTAAAAATGATAGCATATCAGATACGGCAATTACACTAGCCATCAATCTTCAATAGTTTGTGAAGAATACCGCTAAAATGCAGTGAAGCTTTATAAGATTTGTGATCACAGAGTGTAAAATATAACAGATGCTACAATATTTAGATGCCTGCTGGCATTTACTTTTACCCTACACAGCTCATTTCAGTTATATGAAAATTTTATGTGCTCTGTAACCTCACTGAAATAGAAATATATTTATAAAGAAACCACAATGGAACAGAGCATTTTCAATATATCCACTGCTTGATCTGTTTAATAAGATAAAAAAGAGAGAAAATGGCCAGTTAGATTAAATAACTATTAGTTTATTATTAAATTACTATTAATACAGAAGCTTTGATACATGTGATGCCTTCTAATCAGAACTCCTTGCCAGATATGTATCACTCAGAACTGGTTGGAGAGTTCGTGCAGCTGTTGTTTAGTGCATGTTGAACTCTTATGGGGGTGATCACTGGAAGTCAAAACTAATGAAATGAGACAGGAAAAGAAAGTTCTTGTAGTTCACTATTCCTTTCAACCAGGAAGCATGATGGACAGCTTTCTTTGTGAAATGTGAATTTTACGTAATAGCTGCCAAGGTTGCTTCAATCTCTTGTGAGTCTGAAGATTACTGGAGGACTGTGAAATGGGGGCTTAGATATACATGCTATTTAATACCGTCTTTTGGAAGGATGCCCAGAAGCACCTCTCCGTATCAAGCTGTGTAAGTCGCCATGCTTCTGCTCTTATAGATGACTGTGTTTCATTGCATCACATCTCTATGTTATTTACCTTTTCCTAGCTTGCCCTGGGGCTACTGTATTAAAAACATTTAAGAGCTGAGTATGTCTGATGTAATTCCAGTAATCATTGAATTGTACTAAAAAATAAATTAATTAAGGTCAAAGACATCCTCTCTAACTTGAGAAGTTCTCCCAAGGCTTGACCTTGTAGATGCCTGACACAGTATTTGATCAGGAGAAAGAATTCACTCAACCCAGACATCTAAGAGGACACCAAGACTTGTAAAAGCATTTGAACTGGCAGTTTGTCCATATGGCATTTGGCTTGGTTCCTTTTCAGTTTTAGATTTCATGAACTGGTTTCCCATGTGGTAACCTGGCAAGTCTACAAGTGTTGGGCCTGTAGGAAACCAAAAGGCTCTGGCTGTTTCTCAGGGAGGGATTATAACACAACCCTGTTCAAAAAGACACAGTAACTTGTGTAACTGTAAGTTAATCCTTTTTATCAGTAGTATTTTGATATTGTTAAGAGTAGTCTGGCTCTCACTGAGGTTACTGTCTGAAAATTTTCTTAATCCAAAAATTTGACCTTTCACCAGCACCGTTCACAGCATTTAGGCCATTTGTATTTTATCTTTTGCAGCAGCTTACTGTTCATGGTTCCTGTTTATGAATCAGATCCCTTGACACACATGGAACCAAGTTATTTTTTCTTCCTCTACTAGCCCATAAAGTGTAATACAGCAGAAAGCATGTCGCTTTGAGTGTGTCACCTGGAAACGAGATATACTTGGGCCTTGGAGGATATTTCACCTGAGAGCTTGAGTTCCTTGAGTTTCAAAGAGCCACCTCAGACACTTTTTCCTCCTTTACAAGTTTATGGTACTTTACTTTGCTGCAATTTGACAATACACATGGTAACCAAGCTACACTTTTGCTATTCATCCAAGCTGCATGTTCTGTAACTCAAAACAGTACCTTGAAGTCGTGTTGCAGAGGTGGTTAAAAGCAATTTTGTGGTCAAACTTACTATCTGTCTGACCTGGTCTATACATAGAAACAGCACAAGCATTTAGCCACAGCTAAATCTGCTAAATCTAAGGTCTGGCTTTTCTGCTGCAAAGCAAACTGCTGTTTTCTAGCCTCAAAAACCATGTTAGGAAGTTAGCAAGCAGTATAATTCCATTTTGTGCTTCTGCAAAATCAAACAAATTGTGTCCAGATCAAGGTCATAAGGCATATCAATTTCCCTTTGAGGTGACTTAAGTTGGTTCGATGCATGTCAGACAATATTCGACAGTGTATTCATTATAGTAATTTTGAAATGTAGTCTAAGCTTATTTGAAAATGCAGGTGTTAAACAGTTGCTTTTGGTTAAAATATATTTTTATCATAGAATTAGCATTGAAATTGGTGAAGTCTTTAATGTAAGTGAACAAGGAGGGTAGATAAGCAAACTGGTTCAGAGTACTTTCATCTATAGTATTTCTTGTTGAATTAAAAGTATTCTCAAAGTGCAGACAGTTATATGAACTATAGCAGTTACATGAAATATGTGACAATGTATTTTTTTTAATAGCCAGAGAATCAAAGTCAATATCTGAACTCATACGATCTCACCTGGCATATGAAAAATACAATTATGCACAGGGATATAATGTATGTCAGGGCTGTCAAATGTCACTCACACACCTCTGGTGACTGCAGTATGTTTGATGGCTGCAGTACACCTGGTTGGAGCGGGCACAGTTCTGCTCGCAGTTTCTAGAGGCCATTGTGGCTTCAGGCTGATGAGATGTCATCTCTGCCCTTCCTGTGGTTGCTGTCCCTGGTGCTCCATTCAAGTGGTGATTTGCCCAGGTGGCACTGGCAGTGGCAGCAGATGGCATGGCAGGTGGTGGTCAGAGAAGTTGGAAAAGCATTCTGATATTCTTCCCAGGTGTCCCAGTTACTTCACCAGAGCCTTCTCCAATAAAGGTGAAGGAGAGCTTGATCCCTGCCCTCCAAATGATCCCGGGTCCAGGGAGATTCTCCCTCCCAGGAAGCAAGTGATTTCTCTATCATCTTGACTCACTTACCTCCTGCCTGACCAAATACAGCCACATGCAACTCACTCAACCCATCAGCTTCCTACTACAACTACCTATGACTAGTTTTATATACTAATAGCTACTAGTAGGTGTTGTATGGAGAACTGTCTATGACTGTGAGCCTCGCTGCTACCTGTTTTAGGATCCCTCAGGCTGATGAGTGAGATATCTGTCTCCCTAGTCTTTGGGCTGTTTCCATTTCCCCAGTCCAGTCCCAAAGACTCAGGATCTCTCTCAACTTAGCCATTTCCCTAACCTCTACAAACCTCTTGCTAGATAGCTGTGCTCCAGGAAGGGTACCACTGTTGGCGAGCTAATGCAGTGTGCAGCGCTCTAATTCTGGATCTGCCAGTCTGGTCCCCTGAGTGTCTTTCTGTTGACTTCAGTGGGTTTCATATGAAGCCTTTATTCAGATAATATGCTGGAGTAAATCTGTTACCCAGAGATCACATCCCAAGAGGCACAGTTTGCCCTGCTTCACATTCCATGACGAATCTGTTCTGAATCCTTTTATTATTATTAATAATAGACAGCAAATTCTGATCTCAGGGTTCCTGAGGTAGAGTCAGTGGTATGTGTGTAATTTAAATCAAACCTGCTCTTGCAGGTCTAAGTGAGTTCTAAAGATTTTATCAGTACAATTTCCCTGTGCAGCTAGACAAGGTAGTGCATAATTAGAGATAAGAGCCAAGAGCCTTAGAAGTGCAAGAGGTGTAACTAACCTTTGCTAATGAAGGATACCATGCAAATAACCTTTGATATTTGTGTGTATCTGATGCTACAACTGAACAAGGTATAGCTGCTTAGTGCTTAATGATGACTTTTGTGAAGGTATAGGCCTTTCTTATTGAAAGTGTGACTGTGACAAGTATTGCACAGATTCAGGGGAAAAAAGATTCTGTCTGTTGAATAACAACAAATCTGCCCTTTCTTTAAATTAGCTCAACCTTTCCCACTAGGGAAAGTACTAAAATGGTATCTACTTCCTCTGCAAACAGAGTAGTGGCACAAAGATTGTTGTTCTTTGTATAAGTTTCCTATGAGGCTGTGTA
The DNA here is from genome assembly GCF_965231255.1 of Vanellus vanellus. NCBI lineage: Eukaryota > Metazoa > Chordata > Aves > Charadriiformes > Charadriidae > Vanellus > Vanellus vanellus. The sequence continues at coordinate 7,169,242 of NC_138910.1, forward strand.
TGCCCCACAAATGCAAGACAATGGAACTGGTCAATGGAATTTAGCAGTCGTTTCCTAAAGTCAATTTTATCCCCAAATCCCCGAGAATAAGTATGACCCTGCTGTGTTTGCCATTGCTCAAAACCAGCTCTATGCTCCTTCTGTTGCAGTAATTTGAAAACTTCAAAATCTGCACAAATTTCTTGTAGTTCTTTTTAAAGCTTTTCAAAGAAGGCACAAGGACTAATGCAAGTTCTTGTGCAAGCCTTAGGAGATTTTGCTACTAAGACGCAGGGTAAGATGTGGGTAAGGTTGGTTGTGTTAGTGCCAAGGATTTTGATAATATTGTTGATAGTATCCCTGTGAGTCCAAAGATCTGTGTAAAATCATCGTTACTCTCATGATACTGATATAGGTGTGATAGGCATAAGTTAATACGCATTTGAAGGTGTAAAGTACCCTGCATGTATTGCACATATAGTCAATGTGATGGCCTGAATTATCAGCAGGCTCTGAAACATTCCCCAAGACAGTATCTTCCAGCATTTATTGGTACAATGGTATCGTGCAAGGCCAAGAAGACTGTATAAATAGAAAACTAATTGCTGGCTAGATGTCGTGGTTTGGCCTCAGCCAGCAACAGAGAACCACGCAGCCGCTCGCTCAACTCCCACAGCCGTGGGAAAAATCAGCAGAAAAGGGTAAAACTCTTGGGTTGAAATATTATAATTTAACAGAACAGACAAAGGGAAGAAAAAAGAAAAACAACAACACCGGTAAAGAAATATAAGAACGCGATTACAGTACCGCGGCGAAGCGCACCGACCTGACCCGCACCACCGCAACCTGCCCCCGAGTGGCGACCGACTCCCGCTCCCCGGCTAGCTCCTTTTATAGCGGGGCATGGGTCACGTGGTATGGAATACTTGCCTCCCCTGCCGGCTCCTTGGGGCAATTAACCCCATCCTTGCCGGAACCAGGACACTAGATTTTATTTGTTTGAGTGTTTCATAGGAGTAATTCAGAGTAAGTCAGGTTATAAGGGGCCTCAGGAGGTCCTGCTCAAAAAAGGGTCAGGTCTGCGGTCAGACCAGTCTGCTCAGGGCTTGATCAAACTGTTGACCAAGATCCCCAGGTCCTTTTCCGCAGTGCTGGTCCCCAGCCTGTATTGTTTCTGGGGATTATTTGCATTTGTCTTCATTGAATTTTGTAAGGCTCCTGTTGGTGTATTCCTCCAGCTTGTCTACGTCCTGAATGGTGGCTCTGCTGTGTATGCTTTGAATTTTTCTTGTACTTTCTATAAGCATCTTTTAATTTATCCATTTCATTTTTACTTTGCTGACTAATTCTCCAGATGAAATCAATTCCTTATTGTCAGAATTTTTCTTTTTATCCCATAGTTATTAGTTTCTTCTTAGAGCTTTTTGAAAGTTAGTGCATGTGAGCTGTAATTCTGGGTTACTGGTAAGTACTACCCATGCTTTCCTGCCTTCTGAAGAAAGGAGTTAATTACAGGAGTTGGGTGGTTACATCGGTGTTGTTTTTTATGTTTATGATTTCCCTCGTGCGATCTAATTAACATTTTGCAAACTCAGAGCATTTCTTCCAGATTGTAGTTTGTGCTCATGTAGGCATAAATATCCTGGGAGCAAAATACCTTATACTTGGCCAAGATAATTATGTGGCCTCCCTATTACAGGAGTAGTCTCCTCTCTCTGCGACATCTTAGTAGCATTTGAATAAAACAGGAAAGTGCTGTTATTTCCATTTTACAAATGGGTAAAGTAAAATCATATGAAGCTTGAGAGATCTGATACCCCAGACTAATGCCCAAACCACTGATATATACCTATTTTTACCTTAGCCAGTTTGATACTTGAGTAAGTCTTGTTCAAACTGTATGACGCCTGCTGTAGGGTGGGAGATACAATCAATTAATTCAGGAACTACAGCCACTATTTAACAGTGTGCATCAGAACTAAGTTAGATTAATGCAGGTATAGCTGCCTCAGTCTCCTCCACAGACCTTCAGAGAGCTGGGATTATGTATGTAGAGCACAGTTCATAAATGGCTAATCTTAAAAAAAAAAAGGAAAAAGACTAGAGAAAAACCTATCCAGTGCCTATAACATCTTTTCTGAAAAATGTTAGATTTATTTGCTGTTGGAAATAACTTCCTTCTTCTGAACTATAAGTTCTTTTGGAGAACAGCCATCTCTATATTAAAATTTGTTAGACAATGTTTCCTAGTCTGTATGGGCTACTCCACTATTAAGAATAAGGAACGATAGTACAAGTTTATGTCAAGAAAGTGAATAAATAGCCTCTGAAGGGTAAATTTCTTTGCTCTGAAAGATCTGCCAGAGCTGAACAGCTATGGAGGACTGAGAGTAATCTGCAAAAGATCCTTTTTGTATTCATCAGTGTAGGGATGATTGTGATAAGCAGAGGATCGCACTCTCCTTGCTGTCAATTACAGCATATCATTGCCTGCTGTCCCGTGCAACTGCGTCAAGTATCGTGATACACAGTACCAGTATGAGCAGTGAAGGCTGGCTGATATTTTATTAACTGTCAGTAGGAAATTGTTTTGTTTGTGCAATCAGAATATAAAATACAATGAAGACTCTAAAGAAGTATTTGACAGTGATTTAAAAGAGAATCCTAAAAAAGGAAGGGTATCAATATTGTATACAACAAACAGAACTAATAAACGTGGGAAATAAATTTATTATCTGCACTTGGCAGCCTCCAAACTGAAGGTTCTTGTTAAAATGCTGGGAAAAAAACAGGAAGCATTATTTCTTTTTCTAACATGTTCCTATTGTGGCCTGAAATTTTGGCAGCAGCCAGAGCTGGTCTTCAGATGTAGTTCTGGAGAAGTATTGGATCTGTACAAGGAGCAGACCCAGGCAGACACTAAAACCTGACCTCATATGGCTGGATAGCTTGGTCTATGGATGTGTTCCTTGCACATTTCTAAGTTTTACTTCCTGCTGTCAAAAAGTAAGCTTTAATTTAGGCCCACCAAAATAAAGAGAAGTGCATTAATGACAAAGTAGCTAATGAGAAATGCCAGAGTTCCTAATAAATGTTATTCAGAGATGTTTAGTTTGATTCCTTTTCTGATTTTTATTGGCAAATTCATATAATTAAATAATACTAGTTAAATTTGCTCAGCTTTTTGTGTATCATCAGTGGAACTGTTAATAGTGAACCACCTACTGAATCATTAACTGTGTGTGTGTAGATACATAATCCTCAATCACCCCATACAACTGCCACCACAGCAGTGCTACAGGCAGGGCAGTTTGTAAACAGTAAGTGAAGAAAGGCAAGAAGATCCCACTCTGACTTTCTCATTCAGAGGTGTGGATGCGCCCATTATATCCATACATGTAATATCACCAAGCTGAAGAATACAATCAGATTTAATTGTATTGAATGATTTTATTAACCCTTTCCAGTGCCCCTAAAATGTTTGGACTTTTTTCCTCACTATTTGAAATAGCAAAATATATTTACTTGAAATTTGAGGATATTTAAGTACATATTCAGATGTCATATAAGGATCTAGATATGTCCTCCACATTTAAATTTAAGTCTTGGAATATAACATAAAAATATTTCTTTTGGTTTTAACTTTAAAATCTATGTTCCTTTTCTAGCTATTTTTGAGGAATGTAATGATGTTATGGTAATTGAAGGTTTTCATGAAAATAGTAGTCCAAACAAACCTCAGAGAAAGAAGAAATTGTAAAATAGTTCTAATTGTAAAAATGTGTGTTGGCATCCAGGCACTGAGCTGTGTCATGCAAAGCAGTGCCATTGGTAGGCAGAAGTATAAAGTTTGCTAGGACCTGTGTGCCAGCAGCCGTGTTACCTCCAAACAACACTACAGCAGTCCAACGTAACCAGCAGTAAATTATTACATGAAAAGCTTTCCTCAGCCCCTCTTTTTGACTGGGGGTAGGTCAGTGCACTATGTCTCCTGGCCTTTTGTGGTCAAAAAGCACAATCTAACCAAGAGAAAAAGAGGCCAAATGAACTATGCATGTGTTATGAATGATTTAATCTTGCTTTATAAATCGTTTGTTTTTTTTCTCTGCTCTAATAGACCTAAGTAGTTCTGGAAGCTGTACTCTCACATGCTACAAAGGTACTATTTCAGTAGCAGACTTGTTTGCTGCTGAGAAAATAGTTGTTAAGAAATCATATAACAACCACTGCTGATCCCTAAAGGGGATTGCTTCTCCCACTAGCTATTATCTAAATTGGATGTTTTCTGGAAAGACGAGCTGAATAAATAAAATAACTCTAGCAAGGCTGGAGTGCTAAGGATTCAAAGATTCTGATTCCTCCATTTTAATCTTAGTGTTAACTCCAGTGAACTCAGTGGAGTTATTTTGGCTTTAAACGTAAGCCCTGGGGCCCAAAACGCTGCGGGGAAAAAAGCTGTCTGCTCCCATTTGAACAAGGGGAAGGCCACAGCATGACTTTATTTACATAAACTGTCTACCAGATGGAGAGGAACCCTGCGGAAAGGCAGACACTCCCTGCCCCCATCCCTCCTGAAATGTAGGATGTGGGAGAAGGCTCCCTTTGATAAAAGCATCTACCAAATTTCTTGCTGTGGCACCCTAGGAGTCACTATATGCATTTCAGAATTGTTTGCGTAATGCGAATAAACTGTCTAAGAGGGGAACAACATTTCGGACTAGATGGACTGAATCCCTTTGACTTGGATTTTACTCATTGAGTCCATGCACTGCTGGGTCTGTGCTGAGGACTCTTTTTCATTAGAAGGACTTCTTGATTGGAAAGAGCAGCAGCAGAGTTCGGTCCTGCCTTTTAAATACTCCGTACTTTGAAACCATTTGAGGTCACAGCTCCATTAAGGCAAGGAGTACAAGAGCTGGCCTGGAACAGTAGAGGCTCACTGGGGGTGTGTCAGCCCCTGCACTGGGAGTCAGCAGATGAGGGAAGGAGGAGGAAGAGATGCTTGCCTACTGGATATTGTCAGTTTTAGAGGTTGATATGGGGTTAACACGTTTCTTACAGTGCTGATTTTTATTCATATAGTCATAGTCTTCCTCTGTGTGCCAGACCTGATTTTTCCTCATCTTGTAAATATTATTCCCCGTTTCATGTATGGCCTTAAAGTCTGTGTGAGATTACACTGCCTTTGGAGGACACTAAAGATAGGTAGTTAGTGATCCTACTGTTCTGAGGGGGTTTGAACCTGTTACATGTTAGCTTTAAGACCTGCTATGTTTGTGCTATGTCTTGTTTCTGTAACACACCTGTTAAAGGAATCCTAAAACTATGAAGAAGGTGGAAGGTGAGTGTTATCTGCTGCCAGGCACAAGACTGCTGAAAGGGTTGGTTTGCTGCTGGTGAAACCAGGGAGATAAGCTGGGAGGAAAAGGTAGAGTTTGCACCAGCGAGTTTAAAAGGCTGCATGGGCTCAAGGCTACAAAGCTATGGAAGCAAAATTGGATTTTGCCTTCCTGAGAATGAGGCCAATATCATGGCATCAACTCTTCAGAGTCCTTATTGCCTCCCCAGGACAAAGTGATGTGAAGGGCAGGGACTTTCTACCCTCCAGATGATGAGTTCAGCAGAAACCCTGTTCATTACAGCAGTTAACAAGCAGGTGCTGGAAAAGCCATCACCCTGCCCCTGCCTCCAGCTACCAAGGCAGCAAGTTCAGCCAACTTGCTTGTGCCTTGTCCTCGCAACAGACTGTAGTTGCCACTGTGTGCCTTTCCCTCAGTGCCAGGAATGAGTCACTGGGGGTGGTGGCTGGGGGGAAGCACACCACAGCCTCCAGCCCTGGATGTAGCTGAGACTCAGGGATCATCCTTCAGGAGAGCTGGGGAGGGTTGAAGATTCTCTGAAGTTTGCAGAGCTCCAGGTCTGGTGCTTCATCCTCACAGGATAAAGGCTCTGAGTTTGGGACTCAGGGTAACGTGTGGCCCTTGCAGCTGCCTGACCACATTTTCCTTGCTCTTGCTCCCACAACAGCTTCAGCAGAGGTCAGCAGAGAATTTGATATCTGATATGAACGCAGCTCATTACTGAATTCTAATTCTAAAGTGCTAGGGTTTTTATTTCTATTTGGTTTTCTTTTCATCAACTCATCTGTCTAGGCTATCTGTTTCTGGAAAGAGGCAGAGTAAAGAATTTAGTCTAATACACCATTTAAATTCCATAAACAAGACAGAAATCTAGTAGCAGGTAGAGAATATATATTGCAGCAATAAAACTTCTCTGAAAGAATTGCAGCAGCAGCTAGGGAATGCTAATAAGGGTTTCTTTGCCTGTGAAGTAACATTTACAGGCCTAGGTTGGCTTGATTTTCATTTAATAAAAACACTACATTAATATAATTGTGATTATATTGTGAAGAGGAAACACTTTGGAAACTTTTTGATTCTCCTCATTAATTACTTCTCTCTCTAGCAGTACTGCTGCACTAAAGAGATAAAAGGAGGAGAGTGACTGATATTGAATTTCATTTTTAAAGGACCATGTGCATTTTTAATTGGGTTTAATATGTAAACTTGCAGGTAAAAGATGGGCTAAAAATATTTCTGAATTAAAAAAAATAATAGCAAACCACTACTTTCTGGTCACACCTTTCCCAAACTATACGCAGACCACCTACAAGGTGCAGATTAACTGACTTACTAATTGTACAGGGCAGTCTGAGATGCTGAGAGAAGAAGTGACCTGAGATGGACAGTGCTATCTAGTCTTCATATCTTGGCCAGGTTTTCAGCTGGTATTTAGCTTTCAGAGATGGGATCTAAAAATTTCATTTAAGAAGAGGTTTTTTAATCTCTGTGAGTTCAGAATGTATAGATTTGAACTGAGCAATGTCAGCTCCAGCCTGGGGCTCCAGAGACTCACAAAGGCTGGGATCTAGGGCCAAACTCAGCTACAAATGTAGGGATAACCTAAACCATGACATTTAGTCTTATTTTTCAGCTACATGGTGAGTCAAGTCAGAGCAAAGATCAAGCAGAAGCTGGAGAGCTAGCTCTGAAAGCAAAACATACAGAAGCACTTTCTTTTTTCCTTTCATTGTTTCTATATGTGAAAAGTGCTTTTCAATATACTCTTAGAGCATTTTGTATCTAGGACATGTGGTGTACAGCATGGGAAATCCTCAACAATGCAGTTAAGGAGATCAGAATCTAGATGTACAAGATTCACTGAGTTGGTTGGTGGAGTAGAGCTGTACACACAGACATATAATTTGCTTTTACCGTTTTAAACTAATTCTGGAGTTGTCCAATCAGCCTCTTGCAACTGCCTGCTGCAAGTGGAAATTGCAGCCCCTGCATGGGTGGAGAGGACAAAGGCTGGCCCGGATGCTTTACACATCCCTCTCCAATCCAGGTTGCAACTTCATGTTGGCATAAGTCTAAGCTATGCACCGGGTCACGGCAACATCATCTGCGCTTCAGCCATAAGTGTATACAAGAATTTCTAAGTTGTTGATGTCTTGAAAAAAAGAAAACACAAAGAAGTTCCCTAGGAAACAGAACTAAGCATATGCCAGGAATTCATGGTGATAATGTAAAATAACCTCATTCAGAAACAGAAGTTGGGAATGAAAAAGCAGAGTGAATATGAGGAACTTAATGTTTACTTGAATTACAGTGTGTAAGCCTGGTATTGATATGACATGCCTTGCTCCAATTAAAATCAGTAGCCTACTGAAATTATTTGCCTTCTCTTTATTTCATATTTCAAGTTGTCAATGTATATAGTATTAATTGTTGTAAGTTAGCAGAGAGAAAGAAGCTAATCCGTTTGATAAGAGTACTTCCCTTTGGTTCCTTGCCTAACTGCCTACTGGCAGTTTCATGTTTAATCCACTGCTTTATTTTTTACTTCTCTCTTGCCAGTAATTATATTTAATTGGTGACTGTTGTAGTATAGAGTTAGATGCAAGGGCTGCTGCTTTACCTGAGAAGCAATATTTCATACTGTATATCACTTCTCAATGTATAGAATCTGGAAACTCATAATTTCTCATTTCATTTCCAGTATAATTTACTATGCTGAAGCAATAGTGCTGTTGACTTCTGTTGAAAGTGGTATGTAGTATGATTTGTATCTAAAGTCTTGCCTTGCTTCTCTGTCCTCTCTCAGGTGAGGCAAATACACAGTACATTTCCAAAACAACTATGTAATTCTTGGTCACCTCATTTTGTAGCTTTGCCAAAGGAGCAATGACTTATTGTTTTCGAGAAAAAAAAACGTAAGCACAGAGGGGGGGTAATCTGTGCAAATCCACAATATTTTTTTTTTTTTTTAAGTCAGTGAAACATAACACCTAAGATGAATGTCTGTACAAAATTTTCTTACTTTGTCCTTTTGGCAGCAGATTTGAAACTACCGATCGCCATAGATAATAGTAACTGGTATTATATACGGTATTGACACCATATAATGAATGTCTATGTCAAAGTAAGATAAAGTGGCGTTGGTCAAGATATGGACTGTGTTAATCTGGAATGCTTCATAGTTGATAGGAAGATTTTTACAATTAAAGAGTAAAACTTACAGGTAAACTTGTGAAATAAGTGGTTAAAAAGACTGAGTTCCAAGATTGCTCTGGGTTTGTTATAACAGCTGATAGATGCAACAATGCTGAAATCTTGCAAACTTACCACTTGCTGACAATTTTCTAACTAAACAATATATGAAAAATTTTTTGTATATACTGTGTGCAGGAAGTATTGATCAGCACCTCTGTTTAGCTCCTCTTAACCACTGTTTAGAGACAAACGATGTCCATTGGCACTGGAAGTCAATTTTATTTAGAACAGGTTTTCATCGCCCTTCTCTTCCCAGCAGCCCCCCAGCAACTGGAACCTTGCTTGGAAATCTGTAATTGTTTTGGCCTAAGCCAGGTTTTGTGTAATGTGCCAGGCTTGGGACCCTGGTCAAAACAAAGTAAACAAAGATAGAATCATAGAATCATTTATATTGGAAAGGACCTTTAAGATCATCAAGTCCAACCGTAAATGTAACACTGCCAATTCTGCTGTTAAACCATGTCCCTAAACACCACATCTACACATCTTTTAAATACCTCCAGGGATGGTGACTCAACCACTTCCCAGGGCAGCCTATTCCAATGCTTGGCAACCCTTTCAGGGAGGAAATTTTTCCTAATATGCAATCTAAATCACCCCTGGTGCAACTTGAGGCCATTTCCTCTTGTTCTATCACTTGTTACTTGGTAGAAGAGATGGACCACCACCTCTCTACAACCTCCTTTCAGGTAGTTGTAGAGAGCAATAAGGTCTCCCCTCAGCCTCCTTTTCTCCAGGCTAAACAACCCCAGTTCCTTCAGCTGCTCCTCATAAGACTTGTTCTCTAGACTCTTCCCCAGCTTTGTTGTTCTTCATTGGACATGATAATGGACATGATAATAAGATATTCATCCACAAGCTCCCTTGCTGCTAACCAAATATCTCAGAATCCAGTCAGCAGTTCTGCAAGGTCCAATGTTATGTGAAGCTTTGTGCACACAATACACCAGGCAGCAGGTGGTGGCTGTTAAACGCTGTTCACATCTTTGAAACCTGATTTAGTAGCTACACTGGCACCCCACACAACTCTAAAGGGGAAGGTGTCTGTCTTTGGTGCCTGGTAGCTGACAAGTTTCAGTGTATTTTATGATGTTTTCCAGTCCATGAAAGCCCATTCCCTGCTGCAGAATATATCCTTATCAGCCTGAGTGATCCAAGCCTCCAGGACTTTGCTCACTGTCCATCCTTTTCAAGGAAGCATTTCTGATATGAACAAGACTGAGGTCTGGGAACTTGCCATCATAGTCATTTTCCAGAAGAATATACACTTGACATAAAATTAAAACATACTAGCTGAAAATGTGACAAAGATTGCTCCTAAACCATCCTCCCTGTTGGACTGGAGGCACACACAGGCTTCCTGGCTGCTTGGCATCGTTGGAGCCTGTCAGGCCAATTTCCATTACTGGGGCACGGGGATTGACCCAGGACTAACATGTTCCCTGACCCTGGAGCAGTTTGGGAAGCTTCACATTTCTGGTTCACTGTTGGGGATTCAGAGAATTTGAAAGCTCTTGAAAACATTTAGAAACACTGAAACAGAGTAAGAATTTGATTGTTGCAAAATTAAATATTAGAATTTTCATTTCTTGAATAATTTTTTTCCAAATTTATATAGGAAGAAATGCTCAACATATTTAGCTATCTTTAGTCTATACCATAACTGTTCCTCTATATGTGTTATACAAACCAGACAACCTTCTATCATTATACCTTTAACACCTAAAAGCAGTTGTTCAAGCCCAGATAGGAGAAGCTGTACATATATAAAAAAAAAATAATCTGGTACTTCTGAAAAAGGACATAGCCAGTTAGTACATTAAGGCTCCCAAAACTGAGAGGGATTATCTTAAAAAAAAAATGTCTTAAGTTTCACCTTCATCAAATAATTTTTCTCTTAATGCTATCTCTGTTCTGGGTCAATTATTGTGTGCAGATGAGTATGAACCTAATCTTCAGAATTTTTTATGAAAAGACAAGAAATTTTTAAAGTCACCTCTTGCCTAGTGATCTCAGTTTTGGGAATATCATGGGTGACATTTTAGAAATTGCCTAACGAATTGTTACTGATTTTATAATGTCTGAAGCAGGGTAGCAAATCTTTAGCTACTTGGAAATCAGTTGACTCAGTCTCCCAGGAGTTTGGTAGCTCTTACAGTCTCCTGTGGTGTGATTTGTGTGCCAGGATGTAGAGGACATCCACTAAGGCTTCCTCATAGCCTTGTATTATCCTTTTTGCAGCAAGGGTGAGCCAGATAATCTGTGGGGAGGAAGATGCATGGTGCCTCTCGCTCCTCTTCCTCATGCAAAGTGAGTTGCTGCTTCTTCCTCCTGAAGCCAGGAAGTCTCTGGAGGCAGTATCATGGCAGAGACATTTCACATGCTTTGCCAAAGTTGTAGTACTATGTTTCCTCCAAATTACTTAGATGCTAATTAACATATTGCCTTTTTGCTAGTGCTGCCATTATTTACATAGAAATGAATGTTGTATTCAAGCATCCATAGTACCTATATGCCCACCCAAGACTCTTTGAGGACTTTCCCAATGTTCTTTTATAATAAACAGGCAAATTCCAAGATAGCAACTCCAAGAAGCACTGAAAATAGTGCTCGGCTTTCTTCTCTCAGCTGTGTATCAGTAACCATTACTGTGAGCAAGGCACATAAATCTGCCCTGCTTTGCTCTCAAAACACTGAGGCACACAACAGCAAAAGTCACACCAGATAGCCAGATTGTTACAGACATCCTGATGTCCATGTCTGCCCAGTGGGAACACTGGTCCCCCTTCAGCCATTACAGAAGCATGATAAGGCAATTTAAAGTAGATTTTCTCATATAGATGAACTAGGTTTGTATTAAAGCACAGCTTTGCTCTGTTTGGTGTGTCAGCAGTTTGTTGTGGTGATTATAATATTCTCCTTTTCACATCCCTATTAAGCTGGTGTAACGTAGCCTTGATTATTGCAAGAAATGTCCTTTTGCTTGATGATGCAATTAAGACCAAGATTCATTGCTGGGTAGATTTGGCCTTTTCTGTCAGTGGCTGTGATTTGTACTAGTCATGCTTTCCACGCTTCGTGATGTCCTGGTACCATAAAAAGATATAGCCTGTAGCATTTAGAGAACCAAATTGGAACCCATGTTTGCTATATGTGAAAACCAAAATAACCCAGCTATTGCTTTCTCTTTGCAGGAGATAGGGGAATGGCTATATAAACTGCACATCTAAACAGCCCAAAATCTCCTTTTATCATGTTTGTGTCATGGAGACACAGAGCCTGGTTGGGGGTGAGGGGGCATTCCCTGCCTCGGTTTGCACTTCCAGGTGTGTTTCTGCTGAGGTCAGTGTGGTTTACGTGAATCCCAAAATGGGATCTTCACTCAGCCCCTGACCATGCAACAACACCCTGTTCCCCAGCTCTTGTCCTGTGAATATTCAGATGCTGTGGCAGTAAATACATCATGAGTAATTCAGTAGATGGATGGTAAAGCAGTAACCAAATTGCTGCAGTAATATGTATACTATTTTCAAAGCATTCTGAATGGTCTATTGCATGTAAAATTAGATTAAAGACAGCAATTAAAAGGGTAAACCTGTAAGAAGAGAGTTATACATTGTGGCTTTAAAACTAGAATTGACCACTTGAACAGTATGCATCAGCCACATCTCTTGCTTTTTATTGAGCCTAGAGGACTTTAAAAAATATTTCATTAGCATTAAACCTGATAAATTCTTTCCATTAAACAAAGGGAATCAAGTATACTGCAACACAGCTAGCAGCACTGAAGTGGTGTGAATGCTAAAATATATAAGGTGCTTCAGCTGGGGTCCCATTGTGCACAGTATTCATATTTTGAAAAGGTTTGGAAGCTTCTCATTAAAGATAATGAGAGTTGCCAGGTGTCCAGCAGCTCATGAAATGAAGGACTGAGTCCAAATTATTTCGTTTATATCTTGTAAATGGATTTCTGTTGTCTTTTACACAGATTTCCAGTAAATAAACTAATACTTGTTAACCAGACCTCTGATACTATGAGCCATTTGGCTGAATAAACTCAAAGATATTTTGAATAATATATTAAAGATGACTGTATTTACTACGAATATGCTATAATTTATATAGGATAGAGTTAAGTTTACTGGATGAGAACTGCTTTTTTCTCAGTATTAATAGCTCTTAAATATAATTTCATCTGAACATTTAATCTAAATTAGCTGTCTTCTGAGGTGATTATGTTGCTTAGATTTTTTTTCTTTAAACCAGACCATACATTTCCCACCAGCTTAGTTTGCTGATATTTGATTTGTGGTGATACAGATCGTATACAAGCTGGCTTGTTGTTTTTAATGAACTGGATGTGTTGTATAACAGGATTGTTAGGTTTGTGTTAAATTACAGCTTTGGGACTCATTATTGTGAGATGTTATCTACTTTGAACCATCTTATTTTATCACAAAGAAAGAAATTGAATTTGCTTAAGGTGGCAAATACAACAATGGATGGGTTGGTTGGTGAGTGTTTTGGGGCACCCTGTTGAGTTGATATATATTTTGTCTGATCTAATTCACATTCCGCCCAGAAGATGCATACACTCACACATATGTCAGAGTCCATATAAAAAAGCCTAAAGCAGACAACAAGCACAATATATTGTTGAATGGTTAAATGGTGCTCTTTAGCCATTGATCTTTGACCGTTGCAACTGTAAATTCATGAGATCCTTTCCTTAGGGTGTTTTGTTCCAATTTTCAGTAATGTGCATGCAGAAGCAAATGATGCATTTCTTCCTGCAAATATTTAGCTTCTGCATGCAAATATTTCAGCACATACACAAAAGCAGTTATGCATTGAAGTTTAAGTGTGTGCAGCAGGTTAAACTGTGTAAAAGCCAAAAAATTGCGGTTCCTTTGACAATTGTGGGTTTGGAAGATGTAACCTCTCTGTGTCATTCTTGGCATATCTTTTGCTTTGAAAAACGTGTTGAGCTTTCAGTCTACTGTAATGATGATATATGGGAAAATGAAGTAATTTTGTTTACTGAAATAATTTTAGCTGCTCTGACACAATGTAGAAAAGCACTGCTGTGCATTGACAGAAACTATAGGCACATGACAAACACTTCTATTGAACAGTTTATATAAATTAAAAAGGGGTTCAATTCAAAGGTGATTTTAAGAAAATGCCAAAGGAATGTAAATTGGTTATAAACTGGTGTGACACATGCTTTTGTTTGGCTTCTACTTGGCTGCCTGTTACAACAGTGCCAGCTTCTGTAAATATGTTGGGTATATGACATGTTAACATACAAGAAATATGTTAAATATGAACAAATTCCACAGTGATCTAAGTAAAAGAGTCCTTGAGATTTGTTTTCCCCCACCCTTTCAGCCTCTAACAGAGACTGAAGCAGTGTAAGAAGTGGTACCCAAAAGGGGAAGAAAGGGTACAGCAAAGCAGGGGGAAGCAGGTTTTCTCCACTGATACAGCATCCCACCTGCGGCTTGCACCAGCTTACACGAAGAGTGGTTCGGACGTGGAGTGTATTGCTCTAATGCTTTCCATAGGCAATAAATTCACACCATTAAGGACAGGAACTTGATGTCCTCTAGAAAGCTAGAGTAAAGGGCACCTGCACAGACAAAGTGCTGGAAGCTGAGAAGCCCAGAGGCAGCAAGTCCCATGAGCCATGAGCAGCGTCCATCTGTGTCTTGCTCCAGTTTGGCCTCTGAGTCACAGGGCAGAAAAATGCCCCCCCCCCCCCCCCCCCCCCCCTGAAAGTCTTAGGGGCTTTGCTGCACTGCAGAGGCAGTTGTCCCCAGAGCTTGCGTGCGGGTATGAATCCAGCCAAGTGACCTCAGCCCTCCCAGTGCAGGGGGGTCACTTTGGCACCTTCATGTTCATTCCTGGCCATCAGAGATGGTGCATCCCTCTGGTCCTTCAGCACACCATGTAGGACACCACCATTTTGCAGTGATGCCTGTAATGTATAGGAGCTAATGGTATTCCCTTGACCCACTCAACACTGTGCATACACATCTATCCAGAGCACATGTCCTGGCTTCTGGGAGCACTGCCATGGCAATTTCAATTTTTGTGTAGAGGTGTTTGAATTACTGCAGTTAAAGTCAGAGTTTTATGATAAATTATGATTTAAGAGTTTTATGATAAATAAATTGATAGCTATGGGGACTCAGATGTAAAACATCACATTAAAGTTTGTTCTTTGCAATGCAGCAGAACTACCTTCCCTTCAAAAGGAAGCCGATAAGCAACAATACATATTTTTCTTTCAGAGTAGGCTTAGCAACTCATTTTAAATAAGTCTTCTAAACTCTCTGTGATCCAGAATCACATGCTGTAGAGGGGGAAGAAATACTAGCTATTTGCTCTCTGCGTTAATATTTAGGGTGGATAGTAATGCTGAAGCTGATATTGAAGTCTGTGCAGTTAATTTGGTTTTGTTGAAATAACCTTTAAATTATCCTTCCTTTAAACAGACTTTTTATTGCATACTGATGAGGACTCTGTCCCATTCATGTCCAGTATTCTGTTTTATATTCTTTCTTGCTTCATCTTGGCCACCATTATTTAATAGATAGGATAGTATATACATATATATATATATATATATATATAAAACATGATTTTTTTCCTCACTTTGCTTTCCTGGCTTAAGAAAGTTCCATTTTTTGCATGACCTTGGTTCTGGAGGCCTTGATTTACATTACATTAACAGCTTTATGGAGTCACTTTACAGTTTGCTTTATTGCAGAAAAACAGAACAGTTTTACTGACAGAATTTACTGTTAATTTTTTCCCAATTGTTTTTCGCATATGTTCGTGTTTTGGCTTTTACATCACTGTTACTAGTAATTACTTTGCTTCCATTATTTTTCTTTAATAGAGGATAAATGAGCATGTGGTATTTTTCTTTAGTAGAGCCTGAGTACATTTGAGATATCTCTTACGATGGGGAGAATACTGTAAGCATGATTAATAGCATCATCATTGTAACATAATTTAGTTAGAAGGACTTATACAACTGATAAAGTGTCATGTACTTCTACTAAACTGCAATCTAAGTGAACTGTATTTCAGGTTTTTATATCCTCATTTCTGTCTTCTGTAAAGATATTACTGTAAGATTCATACAAGCGTCTTTATAGTCTCACACTATAAGCAGTGAAAGTTAAATCAGTTCTTCTTGCATGAAACATAGTTTCTATAAAATGTGAGTAATTATAATTCTGAAAAAGGAATAAATTAGTTCACTAAATACATTCATTGAAGACTGAAGTTGGGGCTAGATGAGATCTTTTCCAGAATGAAAAGAAATTTAGTTTAAAATAAAGAAATCTGTCCTTGAAAGATGAGAGAAAAATTAAGTGTTTAAAGCAGATAATGCCTACAAAAGCTTGCATTATAAGTAGTCCATGGACCTCACATATATAAATTAATCAGAGAGTATCAGAATATGTCAGAGGCTACTAAAGGAGCTTTTGTTGGTAATTAAAAGCATCTCTGTCTGTATACTTGACCCAGCTCCTTGGGTCAACTGAAATATTGCCTTTTAATTTCACCTGTGTGTATTTTTACATGAAATTATCAGTTTTGATGAAATCTTTTAAAAACTGACTCACATAAAAAGATTTTTCTTGGTTTTCACTAATTATTATTTTTTCTGGTGGAGCATTTTGTTTAGCTAAACCTGCCATTTGAGCCTTGCATTTTGCAGGCATTTTCTATACTTAATTTCATCTTTCTTTATGGTTAAACCTTTATAGCTGTTGAGCTCAGGCTGTCAGTCCAGCCTAAGCACTTGAGTATCCTCTAGCAATTGCTCTGCTGACCATACCCCAGCAGGTGAGCGTGCTGGCACAAGGCCTTGCCATGTGCAGTGATATGGTAAAGGGAAGCAAGCTTTACACTTGTATCCCTTTCCAGCTCCCACCTTCGGGAACTCAAAATGAGCCCAGCAGTGTTTTTCCCCATCTCCATCAGCTGGCACTTCTTATTTTCTTATCACCCCCTTCTCTGTTACCAGTTTTGTCTAACTTACATCCTTTCCCCTTTTATGTTATCAGACCACTGCTTTGCCCTACCTGGTATAGTGTCTGCTTGTTAAGAGTGAAATCATACATCTTTTCAAATAACTCTGTAATCCTAAAATTGCAGACCTCATGTCCCAGTCAGACCAGGATTCATGCGTATCATTTCCAGTTCTTCACTGAGTTGGTCATCTGCATTATTTTTGCTTTCCTTTTCTCTTCATGGTCTGCTGTATTTGCAGACAGTAAACATTTCAGATGGAGTTGTTTTACCCAGCGTGTAGCACGGGGGGCCTCAGTCTTTGTGACAGCCTTTATGGGCAACAAAAATAGAATAGTAAATAGAGTCTCCACTAAATTATTGATTCTCATTAGAGATTCTCATCTTGGCACTCCAAGCAGGGTGCTTGTCCAGAAATATTTATTGTGCATATTAATTAGGGAAGGATGAATAAAAATGAAAAATAAAAGATCCATCACTTCAGTGCTTCTTTTTATCTTTCCTTTTATCTGGTTTGGCTCAGCTGGATAAGCTGACAGCTCCCTCGTTTCTGTATTCTGACCTCTAAACAGGGGTGCGCACATCTGGCTCTGCACTTCAGCCAGCAGAGCCACAGAGGGAGAAATAGTAATACTTCATCTATTCTTGCTGCTGCTTGTACACCTTTGGCAGTTTCTTTGGCTTTATGCCGAGTCCTTGAACTCTTTTATTATCGAGGTGGAGAACAGAGTAAGTAGCTAGTTGGTAAGTTTTGACTTAACACATAGATTCACATGAGCAACACTGTGTAGACCCAAATACTCATGTAGGATATTATCTAATCATTTTGTACAGAAGAAGTTCTGTAAAAGCTATGGTTCATACTCTTTCATCAGCCTTCTACTGAAAAGTGGAATGGGCTTAAAATTAAGATCCCCTTACATAATGGAAGTCATAATGAAGGGTATGGTTCATAAATTTCAATTGTTAAATTGTCTCAGTGGGAAAGGTGACTTGACATTCCCATATTTTAAGGATTTAAAATCCACATTCAACAATAATGGTAGAGAGTTTAATTATCAGCTTATATTAAGATTTGAATACGAGGGACATTTCAAGTCTTCTCTATGTGAGCCATAAGCCTTTGGACTGAAGATTTTTCTTACCTCCCAAGACCCAAATTTTAAAGGTATTTTTATTGGCTTCCTTTTTGTAAAAACTGCACCTTATGGATGCACTTAGCCTAAAAAATCAGAACTGAGCTATGTAAAAAAGAAGACAAGAAACCCGATTTAATATTTTTTTTAATGTTCACATTTACAAAATATATTTTCCAGGAACACATTTCATGTAAAGCCTTTTGAGAGTATTTAAGGTGGTCACTTAATGGCCATTAGGCAAAGTAAGCAGTAGTACTCTCATCAGAGGCAAGGAACCTGTGCCTTTCCACTCCAACATGCGGCAACTCTTTGTGGTGCCTCCAAGCTCAGTGTATTAAAGATGGTAACATCCATAATGGAGAAAATGTTGCAGTTGCCTGTTACTCAACACAAAACTGTTGTAGTGTATATGGATCTGTGCTCCCTGAGATTGAAAGTCCTACTATAGTAGGAAGTCCCTGGATGGCTCTTCCATTTTGGGCAATGGAGTCTGTGGTTTTCTCTAGGCTTGGAAAGCACTGATAACATCGTGGGTGCTATTGTAATATAAATAAATAGTAATGACAACAATAATAGCGTAACGTTGCAGAAAGTGATATTGTGTTTGTAACCACTGCCGAAACAGAGGTAGTGAATGATGACCATGTTTAGCCAGGCTGCTGATGCAGGAATACAGAAACTGGAAAGATATCAACCAGCCTGATTTAAGACTTGGAGAGAGTACAGAGCTGCAAGATTGATAGCACAGAAAAGAATCTTTTGGTTGAGGTCCATGGCCTGCATCAGAGCTTTTGGGATTGATAGCACGCAGCACTATCAATCTCACAGCAGCAAATGGGACGACTATTCTCTATGAAGAATGGGCCATATTAAATACCCTGACATCCACTAGATTGAGAACTGCAAAATGAGTAAGGAAGAGTACATGTTTGTAGAGATAATACAGTGCTGATTCTTCACGTAGTTTGTTTTGCAGCAAAAAAGCCTCAGTGGCTATTCCAAGCTCAGCTCCTGGAAGCTGAAAGTCATGCTGGAAATAAGAAGTATAAAAATGCAGAGAAGGTAGTGAATATGTAATGGAGAGTGACCACTTTTAAAAAAGTGCCAAAAATAAGCAACATATCTTATTGTGATCTGTTTACTATTTTCCTTTTTTGTTTCATTGGATATTTTGGGTATTACATCCTGGCCATTTTCATGGTGCATCTTCCATTCAGAAACTAGTGGCAAAAAGGCTTCTTTGTTGTATCTTGTGCTTTGATTCTCCTTGTGTTATGAAGCTTGCAAAACTGAAAGCTAAGTCCGGTTTAGGTAGCCAAGTCTTGCTTCAGGTCTATGAAATTACCTGCATGAATCGGCTTGCATTTATTATTTAATATTTTTATTTGATACAGCCATATTCTACAAGAATCCTATCCTATAGAACATTATTCCATCAGAAAATTATAATTTACTCACGCTAACATTTCAAGGGATGTGGAAATCACTTTTTTTCCTGTGTGCATGCAGTTGCCTTAGCAAATATTGCTGCTCACACCACTACCAGATGCATTGCTGAATGAACATAACTACCTCTTGTGTGAAATGATTCAGATAGTAGCAATCCACAGACAAAGCCATTAAAGGACACAACTCGAGCAGTAAAAACTATTGTTGCCTTCCAACGGTAGAGAAATGCATGAATGGTGGAGGATTGCCCCTGAAATTTGGAGGTTATTTGCTCCTGTAAATCCTCACAATTTACTAATGTGTTTAGATGCACAGCATAAAATTAGGGGAAAAAAAATCAAACTTTTGTAAAACAAATTTATTTTTTTAAAGGTTTGTTCACAAGTCTGTGAACTAAATTTATCTTCTGTAGAGTCTGAAGACAAATGGAAATGTTTATAGTAAGCAAGATGTAGCCAATTGCTCTTGCTGGAGGGAATTCCCAACTTTGAGTAATGTGCTACTAGATTTTAATGTTCACATGTGACATTATTTCTTTTCTCCTTTTTTATACTCTAGCTTTTTTGCCTCTTTTAGTAATTTCCTTAAGTCTCGTTTCAGAAGGCTACAAAATTACTTATATTATAGATTTGCTGGGCTTGACTTTGATGGCATGACTCTTCTCTTAAATCCTTTTGGAGATAAGAGGGACTTAAAACATGGTGCACCACAATCAGGGAAAATTCTCATTTCCAGTGATTCGGGGCAGCACTAAAATAAAAGGATGGTGAGCTGTAAAAAGCATATCTCTTATCTGAGAAATCAGTATTTCCAGCATGTAATAAGCATTCTAGATAATGCTAAATAGATTGGTCTATTGTTCAGGTTTACTGTATTATAAATACACTGAGTTTTAGTAGGAAAAAGTATTTTTTAAAGTATTGAATTTTAAATGTGTGCTTTTGCACAACATTTGAATTAATGTTACAGGCTTGCTTACTGGAATGTACTGACAAAAACCAAAGAACAGTTAGATGTAATTTTAAGCATGCATGTGTCCATGAAATACTCATGAGAGTGTCTCTTAGGGATAAGTACCTGGGGATGACTAATTGCCGGTCTAGCAGTTCAATAGGAAAAATAAACTGTTGCTCTCCTGGTCATTAAAGAAGACATAGAGGTAATCATATTTAGATTCGTACAAGATTTTTCATAATAGTCCAAATAGGGATTTTGAAGTCAAAGGTGAAAACTAAAGTTAGCTGAAGCAGTTCTACTGCTTGTGTGTCACAAACTCAGACTTCATAATGAATGTAGGAGGGAGGCTTATGCTGAACCACAAATGTTACATTAGTGTCAGATCGTGACAGATTGAAATAATAGACCTGTGCAGAGGAAGGCTGCAGTTGGCAACAGCAGAATATGCCCCTTAATTATAAACTGAATCTCCAAGAGGTAAAGCTAACATCAACTGAGTGCGTAAAGAAAAAAATCCCATGTGTACAGTGTAGCTCATTTGGGAAGACATCTAGATTATGGGACCTACCAATGACAAATGAAATTCAGTCCAGGTAAATGAATAAACAATAAAAACAAAAGCTATTCGTAAACTGGAAAATGTGCTGATATCTAGACAAGTAAAGCAATCTGGGTATTTCCGCATTAAAATAATCCCTAAAGTATTCATCCCAA
This sequence comes from Vanellus vanellus, assembly GCF_965231255.1. NCBI lineage: Eukaryota > Metazoa > Chordata > Aves > Charadriiformes > Charadriidae > Vanellus > Vanellus vanellus. The sequence continues at coordinate 7,190,147 of NC_138910.1, forward strand.
TGCGTACTGGCAATGAAAAACAAATCAAGTAGTGGAGTGAATTGAATTACTAGTCCTATGCAGTATAAATCAAAAGGAGATCCAAGCATTTTTATTGCTCCATATGGTAGAGTTGGCCATTATCTAGACTACTGTTTATAATACTACTAACATCAAAGTTGGAAAGTTAAAACTGCTAGAGAAAGTGGATTACAAAACAATCTGGAACAAGAAAAGTGTTAATCTAAATATTAACAGAGAAAAATAGAATGGCCATTCAAGTTAACAGCAGCCAAAGGGAAAAGAGCAAAGAAAAATTGTATTAATTCTAGGTCAGTGAAGGAAATTTGTGATTGAAAATAGATGAGGGAAATGGAAAACTAAGAGGATGTTTAGGCAAAATTCCACATTCAGCCAAAATGCACATTTAATAACATGTGTTATTCCACTCAGTGGTAAGATAATGGAAGTGGCATTACCTGGAGTCCTCATGCATGCTGAAACATATCAAAGAGGGGGATACTTACTGGATGAGCCTGTGAGCTGGATGCTTGGCAGCCATGTATGAGTATAGTGTTGACTCCAACTTGAGTGTTATTGGAGAGCTGATACTCTTCAGATCTCAAACACCCACAGTGCTAATGCAAGAGTTATGAATGAATGAAATTAGGACAGGTTAATTTGTGAAATTAATGCTGATTATGTCTTTAGTATAAAATTCTGCTTCTGCCTCTTGGATTTGTTCATAGCATTACCCAACTTTGCACCATATGTTTGAACAGTCATAGAAATTAGAGGTGGTTGAACTGGGTTCTATCAAGAATAGTGATGGGTGTTGAGCTGGATCTGCTCCCTGCTGCAGTTTTCCTTGCTTATAATTCTGGAGGTCACTGGGCTGCTAATAAAAAAGAAGGCAACTCAGTAAATAGCTGAAAAGGCCAACAGAGAAAGGGTTAAGGGCAAAGTAAGTCAACCTGCTAAATATCATCTGGTAAGGACAAACACAGTAAATGCTTGGAGACGTTAATTGTGGCTTTCCAGACAGTTAGAGATCTCAGAGTGCAAACAGAAGAGTGACTTAAAATGAACTGCTGCTCCCTCACAAGGTCAATTAGGTGCACAGAGACCCTGCCAGTACTGCCATGAAGCCTGGTTATCCCATACTGGTCTTGGTAGAAAGGCGCTCATGCATCTGGCCAGTAAGAGTGGATGAAGCTGAACAGGAATGATGTTTAGGCTACAGACTGACTGAGAAGGCGTTGTGGTATGATTGTTCCGCAGTGTGCTTTGATAAGCCTATCTCACAGGCACAGCCATCGTCTTCACGCTGGTGCCACTGGTTGCATCGTAAACAGTGCAGAGTACTTTAAGACCTGTTCACCTTTCTACTTTTGAACTGGCAGGTGGCCGTCTCCTTAAAAGTCTTCTGGCATCCACTGTGTTGATTTTTTCTGTTTTAGCTTTGTGCCCAAGGGAGGGCTAGCTGATATATTTTGCTGATTGTAACTAGCCTCAGGGCAGCTGACTTTGTCTTTTTGAAGTTATAACCTCAGATTTAGGAACTTGTGGACTAAAATAGCTCATCAAAGTATGCAGATGGGAAAGAGATTACCCTCCCTTTCCACTACATGGAATGAACTGAAATTTGTGGAGTCTCCAGTTATTGAGTTTTCTTTTTTATGGAAGCATTTGGCTTATATACCTCTGTTAGAAGTAGAATGAATTTTAAACATGTTTCCACTGAGTGTAATTAAGCATATTAAAGCCTCGATAAATTGTATTGTCCTATGGCCAAACTAAAGACTGCAAGGAATAAAAGGAATTAAAATGGATGTCAGAGTGAAAAGAAGTTAACATTGAACACGTCCATTAAGATCAATAAAAAAATTGTTGTTGTTCAGTGTATTTAACATTGTTCTGGAGATGTAAAATGAAGTGTCTCATTGTTGGTTAAAATTAAAACATTAAAAAGCTGTTAGGAGATCACAGGTAATATAGCTACCTGAGAATATATCACAATTCTAGCAGCAACCGGATAATTAAACCTTTGTCTCAAGTGTGAAACCTCTTGCATATAACAGGATACTGGAACTTGTGTAGGTGAAATGATGAATGGAAGCAGATTTTTTAATTCCTTATTTTTAGACACTTCGGTAAAGAAACCAACATTAAAGCTCAATTCAGTGTATTGCTTTTTATTCCCCAAACTAATATCAGTTGGTTTTGCATCAATAAACACATTAATCAGAATAAGGAATACAGAAAACATTATTCAATGATCCAATAAAATTCTATAATATGAAGCTAGTAATGAAAAAAAATTGATAAATGAATGAGAACAGTAATATCAGATAAAAAAGTAGCCTTCCAATACACTGCTTATGGTGTTTGAATGAGTTTCAAAATTTAAGTGTGAAAAATTATTCTAATCTATCCTATTTTTAAGGGTCCTCTGAGCTCTTACCATATAAATTTATAGCATAGTACTTAAATATTGAATGGTTCTATACTTTTTTTCTGACATGATGGGGAACCCCTAATTGTGATGTGCTAGGCATGATAAAATCTGTCCTATACAACAGAGTCATAAACTAAAATTTATTTTCCATGTTCTGAATTAAAATAACAGCAAATACCTCTTTAAATCAAATCATCTCACTTTGCTTCAATTTAAAGATACTGATCCAGTTCCTCCAGCTTCTGTAAAATTTGACACCTTCTCCCTTTAAATAGATTATTTTAAACTATGAACAGTAGTTGATAAAGATGAATTTTTAGACTACTAGAACATAATATCTTCTGGTGGATTTTGTCACCAACACATGTTCTCTTAAAACTATACTAGTCCTGAAAAGTTAATGCAATGAATTTATGCTTCCTAGAAAAATCAAATGGGAAGTTTCTGTTTTCAGTGTAACTCCATTGACTTCCATGGATTTTCTGTTGATTTATGTGAGCATGAATGAAATCAGAAAGGGCCCAGTAGAATATGCTGTAGTTTACACAAAAAGGATTTATTGCAAGGACTCATCAAAAGAATTTTTCAACATAATTTATAGAACTGTTTACTGACTATAGCTGACCTTCAAAATTGCTATTAAATTTTCACTCTAAGGACTGCTCTGTATATTTAACTAAAAGCTCAGTTTAGAAAGGTTGCCAGTACTTTTCTACTTAGTGTCTATGTTTTACTCTCAGTTTCAATGGAAGACAAAAATTAATAGCTAGAACATACATATCTGTTCCACTTAGAATTGACAACAAGAAGTCAAATAATTTTTGATGAATAGTCTTATTTTATGATTCTAAATGTCCACTAAACTCAATGTGCTGGGTTAGGCAATATTTATTCTTTCCTGTCTCCATGATGTGTCCTTGTAATCATCGTGTCTCTGGGAATTTTTCCTGACTACACTTATTGAAGTATATTGGATACTGTTTGTGTGCCAATTGTGTGACTGAGGTCCACTCCTTGTGTGCGTGCTAAAGTAGAATACCTTCTCTGCACTTTTATTAGGATCAAAGTTTCCTTTAACCATACTCTAGTCAGAATATGATACTGCCATGCTTTTATAGGGAAGAAACACCCTTTGAAAAAATGCTGGAATGTGTTAGCTAATCCTTTTCAATGATGCATTTTTACAGCCTAATCAAGATAAACCCCAGGAGGGAAAGAGAGGTTTGCGAGATGGATCTGTGCCCCGTGTGGTTTTTCAAATGGATTAAAAGTCCATTTTATTAACAGAGTGCAGCGTAGTATGAAATAAACCTGAAAGCATATGGTTTTTCCCTGCCGGAGAGCCATAGGTTGAAGTTCTGCTGTGATTTTCCCAGTCTCAAACTCCCTCGGCCAGGAAGCTTCAACAGCATTGGACCAACAGCTGCACCTCACTGCTGCCATTGTTTTGCTGCAGTGGCAGCAAGTTGGATGGGACATTGGTGCCAGGCTGCCTGAGCTGACCTGATTATCCAAGGCTGGAGAGGGTGAGGTTGGGAGTGCTTCACTGGAGGTGGCCCATGGTTTTGGGTGGGCTTGAGTTTCTGCAGACTGGCAGGGGAATGTCCCCCAGGTTGTGCTGTAAGAGGGCAGGATGCAAGGCAGTATGTATAGTCTGCATGGCAAGAACCCACCCCAGGCTGTGCACAGGCACCATGCCGTACTGCCGGAGTCATAGAATCATAGATTCATAAACTGGTTAGAGTTGGAAGGGACCTCAGAGATCATCTAGTCCTTGAACACCTCCAGGGATGGGGCCTCCACAGCTTCTCTGGGCAACCTGTGCCAGTGTCTCTTGCTTCCCAGCAAGGACAATCTGATCTTCCAGAGTCATCTTGGTTCCTGGCAAGGACAATCTGATCCTTCATCTGCTGCCAAAGGGTTGGCCAGACATAGCCTTATATGCCTGTGGGCAAAGAGAAATGACATTCCCCATGTGCCACTTCCACACTGTGGACAACATATAGCTGTAGCTGAGTTGGTTGGGTTTTAGGCAGCATTTCCAGCTCAAGTGGCCACTTTCTGTCTCTGCTGGAAAAAAAAATGAGGTCACTTGGTTACGTGGTATCCTTCAAATCCACCTCTGTGATCAGTGTGGATGGGCCTTGGGTGGGGTGTGCCAGTTATTTGTAAATTAAATTTTATTAGGGAAAATGTTCATGCACTTTCTTCCCTGTTAATTGAATAGCTTGCTTTCTTGAAGAAAAAAAACCAGAGTTTGATCTCAAGAGCTGCAAGTGCATCTGCAAGATAAAGCTGAACTCTGGGACTATTTCTGCCGCTCAGCCTTGTTCTTGAGCCTCTACTCTTTTCCCCACAGCCGCCAGGGCCATGAGGGATAGGTTTTGCTTTCTTTAAAGTGAAGTGCCATAGCACGGCTCCCACAAGAGACAGCCAACACCAACTTCTTCCCAGGCCAGGGGAATGTTTATGTGGATATTCAGAAAAGCTTTTCAAAACATTCTTACCCATGTTGCAAACCGAGCCTGAGATTTCCTCACATGCACCACAAAATATCCCACGTAGTTCCCGTAGTTTCTGTTGTATTTCTTAATACTTCCTCCCAGAGCTTCAAAAACGTTTTAAATGAAGTCAGTTGCAGCTGCTCTGTCAGGAATTCACTAAGCACTGCAGCCACGGAAGCAATTAAAAAAATTGCACAGAAGGTAATTAAAAGCCTTACTGGTTCTTGCTATTAGACTGACATTTTAAATGCCTCTAGATGTTTTATTGTGCCAATAACCTATTTCCCTAGTCTCAAAGAGAAATACAACTGACATCAGTAATTTACTAAAGTATTCTACAGGTATCATAACGTTCCAACGAGAAATCTATATTAAATCACTATAGTTTTCTGTTCTGCTCAGTCCTTGCCACATAACTTAATGAAACAGTGGTTATTTGTTAATGGGTATTAGAGCTTAGTCTCTTATTCTCATTACCTATAGTGAGCTGTGTAATATTTGTATTACTTGTACACAAAGAGACGCCTTCTGGTTATCATGAGCATGTGGGCTGGGGGAAGTCAGGCAGAGATTCTCTTCCTTCTGCACAGCAATAGAGCAGAAGTCCTGGTTTATTCTACAGGGCAATGCAAGTGGCCTTTCTCTGCTGAGATGGGCTTTACTAACAAGTAGGGCTGTACAGTATGTGGCTGGCTGCTGTCCACAAGGTCTCTAAGGGCATAGCTGGGTTTCTCAGTGCATCTCCATCCTCCGGTCCTGTGTCAACAGACAGGCTGATGGAAGGAGGTCCCTCCTGGAGACTTGAGTCAGTTCCCACAGCTAGAAAAGTTAGGCTGCCTTAGTATATCCCTTTCCAAACCCCATGTGTGTCCAGAAAGGAAAGCTGGCAAGATATTAGGCAGTTGCTGGCTTTCAATTCATGGTCAATCCAAATACTTTAAAAGGATGCAGGGAAAACATTTTATTATAACGTTTTCCCTGATAGCCTCAAAAGGTGAACATGCTAACCCAGTGCCTTTTCCATGTGCAAATGAACTACTATTATTCGTCACTGATAGGAAGTCAAAGGAAAACAACATGACAGAGACAAAGATAATTGGAGGTTGCTTAAGGGTTTTCCCTTTGATTTATTTTGTAGATCCCACTGGAACATAAAGTGAAACCAGATTTCAAGTATATTACACTTAGCTGTAGAGCATACAGAAGTAAGACTATACCAAACTGCATTATGTTGTAGATGATATAATGTCTTGAAGTTTGACAAAATTATTCTGACACGTAAGCACAAGGAGCAGCATTAATGCTGAGCTTTCAACGTTTATTCCTTTTTTTTTCTCTCCTGGGTCACATTAATACTGTGTAAACAGGGGTATTTTGGAAGGTATTTCAGCAATAAAGAAACCCACACGTATTTCTGTGACCCACAAGAAAGCCTACACAGGACAGCTTACATTGACCTCTGTGGTGTCTTTTGAATCATATCCTGCTGATCAACGCTACATGGCTCTACAGTTTGCATCAACAAGAATGTAAAATGGCAAAACTCTCTTGGCACTAATCTCTCAAGCCACATCTAATTCTCTTTTTTAATGAAGCATCGAATTATTCCGTACAGTGAGATGCCTGTCAGTTTGCAGCATAGCTCCGTGCATGCTGCTATGCCACCAGAGATAAACAATCAGTAGGATTGATCAGGCAGGCAATCAGTTAAACAAATCTGAGTAGAAAAAAAAATTGCACATGCACTGCTCAGGATGAAATAGATATTTTGATAAAGTTGCATAATGAAAATATGTGATGTGAGAATACATTGACTGGCAGTAACTAATTAATAGAGAGTTAGCCTTTGCATAAATGATTTATTTTTTAGAGTTGCAATGGGAGGAAGGTCTAGAGATCAGAACATGGAGATCCACGGTCAGTTTCCCCATTTTGCCACAGTTTTAGCCTTGAGTCATTTAGTTTCTCCTCTGTGTAGCAGTTCCGCTCCTCTCTTATAGAGTCAAAAATAATGATGCAAGGAACACCTCTGTAGGGCAAGGGTCGCCCTTCTTTTCAAGGGGAAAAGGCAGGGAGTAAGTTATGTTCTTTTGTGAGAAACACGGGGCAGGCAGCTATGGTGCTGTCCATGCTCTTCCTCTGTCCTGGCTGGACATCTGTGAGTGTGGCAAGGTGCAGATGTAAACAAGAGTCAGCAGACAGGTCATTGCAGTTATGTGACACTCATTAACTGGTTATGTAGCATATAAATTTTTTAGGAGAAAATGGTGTCAATGTAGCAAGCAGTCTTAAAAAAAGACACACCATAAACCATGACTCAATTATATCCTCCCTACCCCTGCCGCTAAGCCATCCTACTGATACTTACCATCATACCCATAAGCACCACAACGAAGTAGTAGATGCCTACTCATACCCCTAGGAAATGGCTCAAGTGTTGCTGGTGATGTCTGGATTACTGTTTAATAATCTTTGTCATGATCTCATACCATTAAGCCAGTAGTGATTCAAGCACTTTTGGTCACTCAAATCTGCTCTGTTGTTCATTAAGTCAATGCATTTCTATTGAGTTTGAAGGGCAGCAAATAATCAAAGCAGGCATTTTATCACCTAATTTTGCTGCATCCTGGTTTAACTGTCACTATTTAAGACCTGGTGATGGATATATTGATTTCTGCATTTACCTACATCCTAGCCAACACATTATTTTCTCTGGATTTATTTATGCTCAAAGGGGTTCTCAGCTGCTTTACAGAATCTTTTTTTTTTTTTTTAAACTCATCTATCACAAAAAATCTCACCGAGTATCAAGATTTCATTGAAAATCCTTGTCCTCTACTTAGGTTAGAGTATATTGAGTGTCTTTTAAAAAAGACAGGGAGGATTCCTTTCTAGCAAAACCCTGTGAAACTAGACTCCCATGGTCTTTCATCTTTGTATATAGGAAAGATCCCTCTGAGAAACAGTGATTACTTTTGAGCTTCGTGTCAGAAAAGAGTAGCACATCTGAAGAAGTCACCATCCGGCTGCTTGTAACGGGTCTTGCTGCCAGAAGTTATCTCCCGTCCAGCCTGCTGGCTGAGCTGCTTGTGGGATTTCTCCAGACGAATCATTTAGCACGGGCAGCTTCAATAATAACAGGTTCTTATCAAGCAGGTGGGGCGGTGCAGTCGGATCCAGCAGAGAACACGTGTCCACAGCTTAAGAGAATATGGTTTTACAGGGAGAAGAATCCAAAGCTCTTGAAAGAGGTTTCTCTGTCTAACATAAAAGTATGATGTGAAGTCTGGTCCTCTAAAGCTTAATAAATATTTTAAGTAAGAAACATATAGATGGTTAAGTTTAACTGAGTAATAGTCTAGGAGTGTTTGGGTGGGAAACTTGGCTGTTTAGGCGGAATTGTAAAGTTGTGAGCTAATTCACTGACATGCAGTGTAATTTGTGATTAAGGTTATCTGCGATATCTAACCTTTTAGTAAATGCCAGCTGCATAATGACTGTCAGTTTTCTCTTCTCAGATATTACATTGCAGAAGGTTCTATCTGACCATAAGAATCTATTTAATAAGACTCTAATGGGAAATGACCAGTATCTGAGTATTACAGATTAAAAGTGACAATGCTAATTGACTGCAGAGGTATCTACATGAAGAGGGACCAGAAAAATCATTTAAGTCTAAATGAAATTGGACTGATTTGATATTTGAAAAAGCATTACATTCCTCTTGTGTTTGGCAGCGTGAATTAATTGCTCCGTGTCAGACAGAACCAGTTTCTGTGTAGCAATAAGCTAAGATTGGTGGGGAGTGAAGAACATTAACTTGGTGGGGTTAGAAATACATATTAGTTTCCTAAAATTAGAAGTATATGGGAAGGTTTGTATTGTATGTAATTTTTATGGTTAGGAATGAAATTATATTTTTTATATGCAGAAAGCAAATTCTAGAAAACTTTTAATGATTTGATTGTGTGGATTTGTTATTGCTAGTAAAACAAATGGGGTGCACAAGCACATTTCTGCTCTGAATATGCAAATTTAATTACCTTTTTTCTTAGTTTTTCAAAAGGTATTTAGCAAATAAATAGAACAGGGAAATAGAAAATCACAGTTAGATTTTCCGAGGAGTAATTGGTAGGAATCATTACAGTAGGAAAATGATCATACATGGCATATGCTTATCTCAAAAATGCTTATCTCAAAACCTTAAAATCATTAGCTATCAGATAAACGCCTGTGCTTAATTTCTATACAGTTTGCTGTGCACAAATCTTTACTTTCGGTCATAGAGATTGCAGTATAAATTCTCTATATGATTTTTTAGAGGTCTAAGAAGAGAATCAGACACAAAGCTTTGATTCCAAGTAACATGCTGTGTGCATAGAAAATGCAACATTTTCATATGTAGATGTATAAAAAGGTTTTGGAAAAGAAACATCAGACATCCTTAAAAAGTCCCAAGATACTGAGAAAAATTCTCTTCTAGCATGCATCTATGAGCTTCAAAATACTATGGGAAAATAGTTGTAAAGATACAGAAAAACCTTAGGGGTTCAATACATGCTGCCACCATGCCCCCCCCCCTTTAATCAAGTTAAACAACTTGTGTATTACAGCAGCACGAGCCACCTTGCCAGATTTTCTCTTATTTTATTTTGTTTGGTTTTGTTTTGTTTTGTTTTGTTTTTTATATAAAAATAGTGTTTCAGTTCTCTGGTTGTTTTTAAAACCTACATGAATGCAGGAAAACCTGCCAGTGAATTCAATACAGAATTCAGTGAGTTAATAAGGCAAACAGTTATGTATGTGCTTAAATTCAGTATGTGAGCAATTCTGTTGAAGTTGGAGGAACATGTGGTATGGTTCAAACTAAATGGATCCATAAGTCTTTGCAAAATCATCTGCTTAGCGTCTCTGGTGGAAGATAAAGAAGGAAGGAAGCATGGTAATTTTACAGGAATATGCACTGAAATATGCCCTGCTTTTCACTGACCCTGCTGTATCCCCAGCTCATACCTAGGAATGTATGCAATGTACTCTGTGGGACATTCTACCAATGCTAAGAAGGAAATAAAGATGGGAAACAAACAAACAAAAAAATTCTAAATTCTTTGAAATACTGTAATTGTGTTATTGTACAATTTTCAGATTAAGGTTCGAGTAGATTACTTTTAAGGTAATATTTTTTGTGTTCTGCTTGTATAATGCATAAGATTAAGGCAAAATGAAGACTGTTCTTAGAGTCCAGACTACAGGTTACATTTTTATACAAGAATTGATAGACCATTCATATAGCTGCTGCAGTGTAAAATAATAATCCACAATTACTTACACAGCATGGAGTTGGGAAACATATCAAAATAATCAGCATGAACATGAACAATAGAATGTGTTGAACTTAAATATATGGCCTAATTCTCCCGTTATATTAGTTTTAGGCCAATATATCTATTGCAATATAAAAAAACCCACACAAATAATTTCACTGATTCTAGTGCAGCTGGTCCTTAGATAAGTGAAAATGTTTAGACTTTCATTCTGTGGTCTTTAATTTGAAATAAAATGTACAGTGGTTTTATTGCCTTTGATTTGTTGTAATTAAAAATGAATCAATACAGTGCTAAAGAAAAAAAAGTGTGTGAATACTTATATAAATACTGTAACTTTGGTTAAATTTGATCATAATGGCCATTGAGGTCTTTCTGTTGCACAAACTCAAAGATTTTTGAAGCTGGTCTGCATAATTCAGTCAAATATAGATATCATATAGCTGCATATTTATATTTGTTATTCAACATCCATATTTGAAGTCATATCTTTGCATTCAGCTCTCTAGTAACTTGGCTTACCACTCTTGAGGCTTAAATAGCAAACCCCAGTGTCTGTCTTTTCATAAGTAATCTATAAACTGCCACTTGCTCATTCTTGATATTAGGAGGAATATTTTTGAAACCTGGCTAGATTAGCAAGTAATTGGATTGATTCATACATGTTCTGCAAAGGTCAAAATTGACCAGGTTTTATTACAGAGAAATGTACCGATTGACTAGTGGCTAACTTGGTGAATAAAGTCATTTGATTTTCTCTCTACAAGAACTCTACAGTTACTTTACCCTGTCCTTTAATCTTGGCTTGACCAGGAATGAAACCGTAAATTGTGTTTCTTATGACATTTTATGGTGAGCAGTGGTACACAGAGGTTCTGCAGAACAAAATTTGAGACCCTCATCTATACGATCTGGTTTATTGGGCCAAATTTAGGACCCTAACACCAGTTTATATCAAAACAAGCATTTCCCCTGCTGTACAACTCAGTTGCTCTTGGCTGGGCTAGGTGCTGTGCTTCTTGTATATCTGGACATCAGCTGGGAAAGTCCGCTTCCCTATGCGCAAACTACACTTTGATAATCCCATAGCTGGATACTGGAGATGACCTCTTTCTCTTTCTCACCTTAAAACAGAGGTGAGAGGTTGTTTCATGTATTTTTCTGCTTTTGTATTAGCACGACATGCTAGCATGTAATTGCAGACAGAAACAATATATTAGCGCAAGAGGGAGATCCATGTGAAAGTGCGAGACATGTTTCCCCAAAACTATATTTGTTAAGCATTGTAGAGATTTTAAAAATATGACAGAGAAAAAGTCCTGAAATATTTTACTTTCAAGAGTTTTAGCCAATTTTCAGTCATCTTTTAACTAAATGTAAAGCGGAGATTATATTTTCTATTTTTCCCTCATAACATAATAGAGGGAAAAGGAGAGAATGAATACAAAGGTAAGAAAGGCTACTTTTTCTGAAGATCACCACTATGGAGAGGGATGTGTGTCTGCACAGATTTGCACGAATAGCTCCAGCAGACAGCATACAGATAAATCATTTCTAATACCAAAAGACACACCAAAATATAGTTCCGTTGTTTTTTTTTTCCTGCTTTATCTTCCTCAGTTTAGATAGGAAAAATCCACATATCCATTAAAATATGGTTTACTTTTTATTTTTTTAAACATCAATATTTTGCCAGAATCATTTTTAACCTAACTGTAGAATCCATCACTGTCGATAGATATAAGAATGGCTTCAATTTTTTTTTTTCTCTCCAACAACTTACCATTTTGACATGTGAAGAAGAGTCATTTTGTAAAATTCTAAACTTTTACAAAGGTAAGAAATGGCAAAATAATAACAACATTTGTCTTCTGTCAAGAAATATTGACATGGTATTACTACAGCAAAATTGGTTTGTGTTCTGAAGTGTGTCTCATAGATAAATCAGATTTGAAACTTTTTTAAGCTAACTAAATTGTACTTTAGTACTGATATATATAAGAATATCAAGACATGATTCTGAATTTCTTTTTTTTTTCTTTTACAAAAGTGGGATAAAAGCACTTCAGTTTGCAAAAAACATTTCCTGCTCTTTATCTGCCTTTACGTTTTTTACACTTCACTGTAATGTGATTCGCTATGTCAATAAGCGGACAGTACATCCTCAGCCTCATACATAAACAGGTAGTGGTGAGATGATTTATATACAGATTTACAGAAAGATGCCTTTTCCTTGTCAGATTAAATAGATATCATTCCAGCATTTTAGGATAAGTACATTTATATTTCCACATAATTAAAACATGGGTGAGACAAAGCCAAAATGGCTTTGTAAAATCTTTAGAGGCGTTTGATATTTATCAGACTCCATGCTGAATACTTCTGCAGTAGTAGTATGGCTTGGTGAAGGACTTGCAGAAGATTTGGAAACCGCTGCTCCTCGTGGTCATGCTTTACTGAGAGTTGTTAAGCTGACATCTGGCTGAGCATCTTCTAGCTTCAGGGCATCCTCCATGCCGTCATAGGAGGTGCTCGGCCACTTTGCCAAATGCATGACTTGAACTGGTTTCTTCATGCCTTGCTTTGCAGAACACCAATGGCTTTCCCCCATGAACTTGAAAGGAACAGCAGCAAACAATTAGCAGTTCTTCAATACTAGAAAATATCCATCTGCTCTTGGCACAACAGTTTGTCAACATATAAATAGCTACACTACCACCAAATGGAGCAATTTTCTGCATCTGGCTCGTACTTCCTTTCCTCCCTATGCAAGTGACTTTTGCAGTTCAGTAAAAGGAATTAATATATTCACAAAAATGTCAGTTCTTGACACATTATTTTAAAAGGAATAATTTCAGCAAATAAATGGAAACATGGAGATTCCTGGAAAATTTTTTGTCTTTTTTTTTTTTTTTTTGTCACTGGAGTACACTTTCATACTCAAAGAGGGATAAAGAACATATCTGATGGGCTGTGTTTAATTTTGCATTGTGTAATTAGTTACCTGCTGGAGTTTCTCACAGCTTTTCCATTTGCTTGTATAAGGGCTAATCCTAACTAAGAAAGAAACGAGTCATTCTGTGACCAGTGGAACTTATGAAGCTTCGTTTCCTGCAGCTCCCTCCCATGTGGTTTCTCTAGTGTCTAATAACTTGGTTGAGTTCACGCTGCAGGTTCTCCCACAGTACGATACCCAGATTAGTTCCCTTTCATTTGACTTTCAATTTTCACAGAGCAAGCACAAATTTACTTTAGATTTAACATAATGTGGAAATATGTTTCATTTCTTTTTAAAAAATCAAGTAAAATCATTGGTGCTTTAGAGCAGCCACAAAGCTGCATTTTACTTTTTCCCAATCATAAATGCTATCTGCTGTGTAACGGGCACAGTGGTAGTGCTTACGTATCTGTTGTTGCCCTTGATCCCACCATTGGGCTTTCTGAAACACTGCGATAGTTTTGAACATTTGGAAGAGGCAAATAACCATAGTTTCCACAGATATCAACAGATGTTGAGTAGGAAAACTATTGCTTTTTCTACAACAGCCTTTGCTGTTTAGAAGACAGAAGATATATTTTTGATGGCTGCTATAGAGGATGCTTGGAATTCCAAGTCTTCAGATTTGGAAGCTGTCACACCTGTGACAGGTAACCAGGAAGGCATCAAACCTAGATCTGTGGAGGAAAGTTTGGGTTGGCCCAAGTTCTGCCAGTGAAGGCATGGGCTGACTGATATATTTCCATCTGGCATCTCCTTCCTCCCATAATTCTGTTTAATTGCATGAATGTGCAAGGGACAACTACTCTGACTGTCTGTTGAATGCGGAATCAATGAACCCTGGGCCTTATAATCTAATCAATATACAATATAGTAAATGACTGGTAAGTCTGGTTTAGTAAGTTCAGTGTTTGTTACATTTTTGGACTCTTAGAAAGTTTAATCTGTGAGTTTTGATCCTCTGCGGCAAACTTATTAGTCTGGTTTCAGCTATCTTTGTTTAAAGATCAGAGAAACATCATGGTTTCCAGTTTTCCTGTGACCAGGATGCATTTAGAGGAATAGATGGAGCATCTAGCTTTGTTTTGACTCATTTTTTAATACACTTACTAAACATATCCATACTAGTGAAATATTGATGGAAAACTTTTACAGAAATAAAAGTGACAAGGCTCCAAGGGGTTCTCAGTCTCCATTCCAGGTTGAACTGGAAATATCTCTTGAACAGTCAGGTGTTATTGCATAAATGTTGACAGATCCCAGCTGGCCAAGCTCTGATCTCATACCAATTTCATTCACTTTCAAACCCACTGGCTTCTGTTGTTTCTCCATTTTGAATTGGCGTTGCTTAGACATTCTCATACTAAGAATTAAATGTTCGTGTAAAGCAACTTGGGAACTGAATATTTTGCAAGTTTCTTCCTCGTGTGATGGTGGCAGAGATGTTTAGGATTCTGAGGAAAATGCCAATACTGGACAGAAAGGACACAGGCACAGTGTCTTATAAATGGACCTCCTTGTTATTATTGTCATTATCTAGATCTTCACAGATGTTTAGGTTTGTTATCAAACGCCTCCCTAATATAGGAAAGTAAGTGTAATCTCCATGGGCTGGATACTTTCTTCTATAAACTGCAATCAAGGCAGGTTCCTGTTATTTGCAGGCACTATGTGCTGCTAACCTAGTCTGTTTTAAAATCAGCATTGCCTCTCAAGGAAATGAAAGTGGAGAGAGGAAAAAAAAAGCTGTTGCATGCTCGTGCTGAGCTGGTCCTTCCAGACTGACTGGCTGAACACCGGACATTGTACCAGTCACCTGAAATCCACAGGCTGGGACTCAGAGGGATTGAGGATCACTTAAATAAATTGACTCTACCATTACCATTGATGAGTAAGTCTATGACATGCTCTGGGCAACAACCTGGCTGCGCGCAAAGGCTTGTTCTGTCGCAAATCTACTTCCAGGACTGCTTGTTACTCTAAATTTGTTGTTGAAGGAATTTGGTGCCTTTTTTCCAAGCTAAAGGTGACCAGCCACCACACGGGCAATGGTGCTAGTGAGTGGGGTTTAAGCTGCCTGCAGAGCTCTTGACCTGCAGATGTCCTGCTGTTGCTGTGTTTCTGGGCCCCTGATGGAGAGGCTACTCACTTCATGAGTTGTGAGCTAACCTTGAATTGGGGTGTACATCCGCAAGTGGCAAGACTGAAATTTCCAAATTAACTTGGAAGAGAGAGAACTTGGAAGGTTGAGACTGAGCGTCTCCGGAGATAAAAACCCAGGACAGCTATGCTTCAGCTCTCAAGGTTCATAGTAGCCTCCGGTATCAGCATAAATTTGTCTGAATTTGGGACCCCTTAAACTAGGGAAACACTCATATCCAATTTGGCTCATTATTAAAGAGAGAGCACTAAACATTTTGGATCCAGATCATGTCTGCATAACAGAGTTTGAATAATTAAATTTTCTTCTAATCACAGATTTGTCACATGCCACACAGGTTACTTCTGAGATTTATGGGAACCTGCTTGAGCAGATAGTTGATGCTTGTCACATCATTGAGATAACTGTGGTTTGGGAGTTATTTAGCTGCTTAAAGTATATGGAAGAAATATTTGTCTGTTTGTATTTACCTACTAGACTAGATATTAACTGAGAAGATTTTACCAGAAAATCTTGATTCTTGGTCTAGTAACATTGGTGACAATTGATGGCATTAATGTCAATGTCTAACTTATATGTATTTACATAAACTGTAATATAGTAATAAATCGCCAAACATTATTTCCTTCCTATTAGCAATTGCTGCTATAAGTCTGAGCAAGACAATCTGAAGCCAAATAACCTTATGTCCACCTTCTAGGAAAGCTGGTTTTGGTATTCCTGTTGTTGGGTGTGTGCTCGTCCTCTCTACAGTGCCATTTCATGGTGTTTGGAGAACTGGGAGATGTTTCACCTGCCCAGAGTTTGAACCCAGTTACCATTTCTCTGAGACTGATTCAAAAGGAAACATTTATCTCATGTGCAGAGGAGGAAATATTTGCTTGTTGAGTAAATGTGATGTTAGAGTGTAAAACCAGGATGATAGTCTGCCTAGGTTCCTTGGAAAAAGCAAGGTGATTTTCAATATATTTCCCTGAGAGAAGTGTAGCTCCTCCGTTAATTTTTTTATTATGACTTTTCCATGATAAAAGGTCAAGCACAGCCTCACAGGACATATGAGGACAATGTCTGAATTAAGAAACATGCATTTGATATATCCAGCTGCAATAACAAAAAAGGAGAACTCAGACAGGAATTTCAAGTTACATACTTGGGATAGTTTCTTCCCATCCTTGCAGCTCTTCCCATTACTTTGTGGATGCCTCAGTGGGTCTAGAAGGAGACAGACACAGTTCTAGTGATAAAAAGCTTCATCTTGGTACCCTTGGATTCAAGACTTCATCCTGAGGCTCCAGATTTAAGTAAGATTATTAGATCCTGGTTCATTGAGCACAGGACTGATGCGTTGCCACTATTATAGTAAAGGAAGCAATAAAAAAACCCCACAAACAAGCAAAACCAAAACCCAACCAAAACCATAACAACAACAAAACTGAAAAAGAAGTACTTAGTGAGTGATAACAACATTTTGCCTTAGTCCCTAAGAGCTTAGTGCCTTGAAATATTGTGCCCAGGCTTTGTTTCTAGAAGTTTAAGCACATATAGATAGCACGGCAAATCATGATAGCACCAATGAGTTGTCATAAGATTTCTCAGGCATTTCTGTTAGTTTCTTTTCAGGGGCTTATAAGCAGCATGAATTAAATAGATTTGTTTTGTAACTGTTACCACTTTTTAATTTTCTATACGACAACTCCCTTTTAATTTCTCATTCAGACCAGCAGAACCCAGGGCAGAGTTACTGTGCGTATGCTGTGAACAAGCTCCACACACATACACAAACACACATAATTCTGTCTGTACAAACCAGAGCAGAAGCAGAACACTACTTCACATTCAACATAATTGCCAAACAATGGCATAAAAAAATAATTATTTTCAAAGGTAGATAGTGTGTGTTTAAAGGAATTTTAGTTTGTTAAACTTTATTTACTTTTCTGGACTTTCCTCAGGGATATTCAGGATTTCCAGAAAACAAATGATAAT
This sequence comes from Vanellus vanellus, assembly GCF_965231255.1. Lineage (NCBI taxonomy): Eukaryota > Metazoa > Chordata > Aves > Charadriiformes > Charadriidae > Vanellus > Vanellus vanellus. Next base: position 7,207,557 of record NC_138910.1, read on the forward strand.
ATTGTGTGCATTTTAAAACAAAAATCTCCTGTGCTCTGCTGAGAGAATACATGTACACTTCCAGAATAAATAAAACCCCCATAGAGTTTCATTACACACTAAGTATAAATTTGGGCTTGATGAAAACTTCAGGAGTTATGAAATGCTCAGAACCAGGCAGATTCAAACCAGCTGCAGCCCTGACTGTCGGTGATCCAAGCAAGATCCCCCCAGCCCATCCAGGGGGTTGGGAAGCCCCTGCTCCATCCAGCCCCAGAGCAACCCCTGTCTGCTGGGGGCTGGGGTGATGATGTTGTGGCAATCACACCGGGAGCCTGCAGTTCCAGCATCGTGTCACAGTGATGGCGTGGATCCTTTTTTACTAAAATCCCACACTAGAATCTAAACCTAGAGTAATTCAGCCATTGTTAACCTAAATATGCCATCTCATGTTTCATTCAGGCTTACTTCAGCGCGGTTGTTTCTTACTGATTGCAGCTGAAATGAAGACAAATCAGGCTTATTATGTTTAAGGGTTGTGAATATTTTTATTTTTGGTTTTTCGATGGGCCTGATTCTAAAGTGGTAGCCATTTCCACCAGAGTAAATTAGGAGCAATCACCTTACTCCTCGTCATCATTCATCCTGAGGTTAAGCTAGACTCTCATTCATCGGAGTGAAAGGTGCCTGAGCCTTCAATAGTCAGTATAACACGGTAGAGTATTTAGCAGAGCAGGGACTGAAACACAAGTCCATCACTCCCATAAGTGCCCCAACAGAAGCCTGCAGAAAGTGGCTGCTGTCACTTCTTGCTTTCTCTCTTTTCTTCTGTTTATATAGAAACTGAACCAGAGGGAGCCATCCTGTGCAACCTGCTGTAGGTGAACCTGCTCTGGCAGGAGGATTGGACTAGATGATCTCAAGAAGTCCCTTCCAACCCCTATCATTCTGTGATTCTGTGAGAGTTTCACTTTACCTGGGAGACAAACTTGGTGTCAAGTCACTATAATGGGAGATTTGGGGTTTAATCCCACTGGAGAGATCAGGCGTTGAATCGGGTACCTGTGAGATGAATGAGTTAAGCTGCTGGAAAGGCTTTCCTTTACAAAGGAGGCAAGCTGGGACTCTTCAGCTTGGAAAAAGCATGATGGGGAATATGACAAAAATGTATAAAATCACAAATGGAAGGGAGACGGTGAGCATGGACTTTCCAGTCCCTCTTCCAAAACAAGAGCAGGTTTAAAACAAACAAAAGGAGATATTATTTTTCTCCACCAAACCTGTGATTTAACTTTGGAGCTCCTTGCCAGAAGAGGCTGTGGGTGTCGAAGGTTTAAGTGGATTTGGGGAAGACCAGACAAATCCATGGAAGAGAAATCCTTTAAAGATTAGGGAATATGGAGAAAACACCTTTTGCACAGGAAGTCCAAGAACTGCAGGTTATTGGAGGCTGCAGTCATGTTCAAGGGGAGGGTATGGATACTCCTGCCAGCGTAATGAGCTGCACAGAAAGAACCGCTCTGTTTCTTCCATTCCTGGGGCTGCTGCCAGAGACAGAGCAGTGAGCTGTAACAGCCTTGGCCTGAGCACTACGCCTGGTTTTGCATGGATAAGGGACTGGGGAGGGTGTCATCTCCTACCTTCCCCCAGATGTGAATCCTGAGCTTGGGCTAAGTCCTCCTGCAAGATTGGGTCCCTGTGGGACCACAATGAGCCAGAAGATCCCCTGGGATACATATAGGAGACAGCTGCCATGTGCAGGGGAGTGTGAAGTCTCATGTGCTTCTCTGCTGTTCACAAGCAAAACTTCACACATTTGCACATCCCATGTCACCCACAGAAGTGATTATAGCCTGGGATACCTTCAGCTATAGGCAACCAGTTTATACTTGACTACCTAAGTCCTTTCATATATCCATCCCTAGAAAACACTTCAAGCTCACCCAAAGAAGCCATAGTAAAAGATGATGGCTGAAATCTGTCTTACCCACTGGAACCATCTTACTCTTACGATTATTAGCATAAATGTTTTAATTTTTACAAAGATTCAGCAGCAGTTAGAAAAAAATAGTTTTCTCTTTGGTAATGCTTAATGTTTGCTTTTTATTTATGAAATTCCTAGCATAAATAAAGTCTGGTTACTGTAAACCTGAAAAGCACAAGGCTTTAAAGACATTTTTGTCAGATCGTGGTAAGAACAACCTTGATGTGGTTTGCCAAGCTTTGAATTATAATGTATGTCATCAGTAATGTAAGTTGTTATAATTTACTTCTGACATTAAGATCTTGCTTTTGGGCATATAGTTGCAAATGTATCCTATTCACTTTCTTACTTTCTAAATGCCCTTCATGTTTCAGTAAGACAATCCAATCAAAACTAAAGACCAAATGCGCTGTAAAACAAATCAAGCATACAAACAATTCTTAAGCGTTCCTCTTATACGTTAGCTTGCTTGCCCAAGGCTTCGAAGCTTCTTAAGCTATGTAATCATGAAGCGTACAGAAGTTTTCAAAGGAAACATTTATACCATATATTTTATATGTTGCTCAGGTTGGAATTTGTAAAAAGAGAATCACAGATAAGAATTTGTCATAAATCTAACCAGCCTGGTCTAATGCTACGGAATATTCTCATTCAAAATGTGGGGTTTTTTTCTGATTTTCTCATAAGTTTTATGATGATGACACTTTGGAGGTAACTAATTGTGCTAAGAGATATGCAACCCCTGATGAAACAAAAGTCCCCCATGAGGAGAGAGGCTTTAATTTAATGGTAGTCACAAAGCCAATTTTTAAAGCTATAAAGTCACTGATACTCTGCCTTTAGCCTTAGGCTGAATCCCATATTCTGCATGTGCTTTCCATCAAAACCATTTCATAATCTGCTCATAAGGGCATATTACATTTAGTTTTGCCTTTTCCCACCCCTTAGTACAAAGCGTATGATTTTTTTCACTTAATTTTTGTTTTTCACGCTTAGAAATCTATGGCAGGAGTTAGGTCTTTATTAAACCTTGATATTAACCTGTGCTCCAGAGGCACAGGGGCCACAGGCCCTTTGCACCATTGTGGCAGTGTGAACACACAATCCCTGGTTTGGCAGTGAGTTTGCAGAGTATCCAAATTGCTCCATTCGTTTCATCTGGCAACCGAAACAACTACTGGGGATGTTTGCAATCCCAACGTTAACAACCGTGTTGCCAACTGAAGCATGCCAAGGAGCAGTGGCTCAGAGATTTCCAGGACAGGGTCTGCATTCGGGGAGACTGTGGACATGTGCTTGTAAAGCCCCTCTAAATCTCTGAAAGAAATCACACCCCTAAAAAGCCACCACCAAAAGAAAAGGGTCATGCACTGACAGACAAGTTACCGGGGGATGGGACTGAGGTAAGTACAAGAACCCTAACGAACTTCCTTGGTTTGGGGTTTAAAGTGATAAAGAAGAGGATTAGGTTTTCCCAGTGCGATAACCATCTCCCTGCCCTCCTCAGCTGCAAATAATTAAATGAGTTTCAGTAAGTGTGACATAAGATCAGATCCCAAGAGCTCCTGCCAAAGAGCACTTATAAGGCATGAATTAAATAAAGGTTGAAGTACTTTTAACCAATCAGCTGGTTTCTCACGGAGAGCCAGGAGCTTCTTCATTTAGGAACCTGACATTTTGTTCGAGTTCTGCTGAGCAGAACAGATCACACCAGTTAACGCGGTAATGAAGAAGTGATGGTGATATTTGCACTTGACTCGAACGTCAGCATAAATTCTGTTCCTTGTCCAGATCAGTACGACTTCCCTGAAATAAAGCATATTTCAGCCTCATTAACCAATTTAAGATCTAAAATGAAATGAGATAAATTTAAACTTAAATCCATCATAACTAGACTGGCTTCAAGAATTAGTTTTTCTGGGTCCGTAAGGATACTTCCAGTTACTGTTCCTGCAAGGTAATCTATTCTGAGCTTTTTAATGGGCCCAGTTACCCACAAAATTTTAATTGTAAATACTCAGATCAGATATATGGACTTCTGCTTTCTTAATGTCACTGCCACCCATGAAAACATGCAGTATTCCTGCATTAGAGTTTCAGGCAAAAAATTAATTTTAATGTGTTAAAATGGTATATGTATCATTTAGCCACCAACAAGGAATTAGAACAATAAACAATTTGAAAAATAATTACTGCACTTTGGAATAGCCTTTATTTCAAACTGTAGATTTCAGTTGTGTTCATACTGCACAGTTACATCTATGTTTAAATATTTTCAGTTTTCAACAAGATGGTCACCCAAAGTGGACGTCTGAGAAATAAAAATTGTAATTGAAACCTTGAAAGAAGGTTACGTTTGCTAAGTTACTTGTTGTGAGAACTGCATCATGGTTCTCAAGGCTCAGCCTGTTGCGATTAGCGAGATACGTGTAGTTTCTTCATAAGTTAATTCATTTTTCTCTCAGCACTTCTATAGCCAAATGTAATACTCAAAATAACCTGCTTCTAAGGGGTCACCTCTATGTGACACCCCTGTATTGGTGTCATCAAAATTAATAGGAAAACTTGCCTTAAGCTTAATTGGTATTTTAATGCCTACATTTTTAAATTACTTGAACACTTTCTTAATTAAACTGGAACATTAAAAATGAAACTGCTCTTTATTTTTTGCTGTTTTCTTAATATTAAAATATTTCAAAGGTAATTGCAATCCATATGGAAGAGTGCTTTTTGTAAAAAAAATTAAAAAATCTTGTACTCGATACTACATGTTAATTATAAGAAAGAAACAACTGGGGAAAAAAATGTAATGGGTAGTCCAAAGGCCAGCAATGATTTCACCTGAATGATTGAACATAGCAATTGTTTCCCAGCTGTTTAGATTGTAATCTCATTGTGGATTTGTATTGCTTTCACTGACTATATCTTTAATATCTACACACAGACGCTGTTGTGGTTTGTTAAGCATTTCAGAAAACTTGCGTCTTCCATCACCATTGTCAAAGTTAAAGGTCCAGAGACCTTAAGCTGATGATTTGAACTCATTTTGCCAAAGCAACAGAGTGAAGAAATATACCTGTTTTTTGTACTGCTCATTTTAAAGAAAATGAAGTGACTGATGAGATTTTTCAACGTCAATAAAGTCATTCTTCCCCTCAGTTAGCAATGTTTGTAGAGCTTTATTCAATGGATAACTTCTGACATCTTTCTAATCTATGGATCATTTATTGTGTAGATGTATTTTAGCATCTATCCTGTTCTTGCATCCTCACTCACCATCCTGAAATTAACCACCTTCAGCAAAGAAACCGAATACTTGTGTTCACCGAGCAGTATTACAGTTAGGGATGGAAATGTGTTATTGAGCTTAAATTAATGTACCAATTCATTAAACATTTGTTAGAGACAAAATGCTAGCCGACTGCAGCAAAAAGCCTTTTACACTCCAGTATAAACAACCTAAGTCACCTCAGCCTCCAGCTCACACAAACCTAACCTACGCTGCACTGTGACCGCTGGAAATCAAATAAGTTTCTACCAGTTGTTTTAATCCGGTCTCATCTTCTTTCAGGTGCGCCAGTGCCAATTCAGAGCGACTCCACCTTGGTCTGTGTTATTTTCAGTTTTATATCAGCGTAAGCAAGACCAGAATCAGCCCCTGGTTTCTCTCTGATGCGTTGAACCAGTTTTGGCATTGTACAGTTCTTCAAAGAGCCAGTGGCTTACAGTGGTGTACCAGGCTGCAGCAGGTTTGCCCATCTTTTCTTCTGAATATATTCAAGACTGGTATTTGCTTAAAGACAAATACATTGCTAGTGCCAATTAGATAACTGGATCGTTCTTTTTCTTCCATCAGAAATTTCATTTTCTTTTATTCTCACTTCTGAGGGTGCAGCTTCTAAAGCATAATGGTGCACATTGAATTAAGTGGGCTGTTTGTGAGATTGAGCTCTGAAATTATAAATACCCTCTGTGTTTGTAAGCAAGTAATATTCTTCAGAGAAATTTACACTCCTCCATTTTTAAAATGGGGACAAAATGGAATTTCCATCATCCGCCGAGCTCAGATCTATCGCTGTCTTTTCTCTTCTAAACCTGTTTTTTGCCCAGTTGCAAGACCAATCCCCCTCGTAACCCTCTTCCCGGGAGAAGCTGCAAAAAAGGCAGAATTGAAGGAGAGACAAAGGTGGTTGTTCACCACTTGCCCGTGTCTTGTCTTCTGAGTAGAGCTGCCATTTTCCCCCACAAGAGACTACAGCAGTTAATTACATGCTCTGCAGCCCACATCACCCACAGTAGCTGCAGCCATGTGCCATTGCCCTGCTCACTGCAGACCGATGCCCATTCCTGCACCCCGGCTGGTGATGCAGCACATGCCACACCGTTCACCACAGGGGAAATCCTCTGGGACAGCTTGTCCCATCCCACACAGCCCAGAGCAGGGCCACTGTCCTGTCCCTGGGCAGGGGACACAAGCCAGAGCCACTTGCTCCCCTTATATTTGGAAAAGGCAGCGATGTTTGACTTGCTGGTTCTTGCTGCTGTTTTTTTTTCCCTATTCTTTACCCAGCAAAATAACTTGGACAGCTGGAGCGCTCAGAAAGGGCCTCTCTTTTCCTCCCGATTAATTATGCAGCGGAGTCCATGGTCTTTGATGTCGTTGCTGTGAACACTGATAAAACTTGAGGAGCTTTAGAGCATGAAAGTTGCTGCAACCAGTTTTTCTGGCTGTTCATGTGTCAATACCCTATCGAGTCAGCAATTACCTTAAACGTTTATTGCAAGTCAATGCAAAATAAAGGCAAAATTTCTCCATAATCATTTTTTAGAAGACCGTTCTTCAAGATCCTGCTCCACATGCAAATTCACATGTACTTGCTGGGTTTTATAGCATTCCTGGAATTAGCATTTTTACCATTCTTTCGGGTGCTGGTGAGATACCCTGATAAGGTTAGGATTTAGGAAGGAAGGGTATGTCCACCTAGAAATACTTCTGACCACGCAGTGCCTACCGCTGCTGGCAGAAATCACCCTTCTGCATGATATTGCCTCTTTTTGCATTTGCAATAATATGGCTCTTTCACACACTGGAAAAAAGGTTCTGCATTTAAAAATGCCACAGGAGCGAAGATTAAGAAAGCAAGCGCAGATGCCCAGCTGTTGAAAGCAAAAGCAGTAGGAAATTGGGGGTGGGGGACAGAATTAGCATTCTCCTCACACGCTCGCCGCCTGCTCTAATCACAATGCAGGCATTATCAGCGAGCGTTGAATCTTTGTATTATTTCCAAGTTTCCCCTATTGTCAGTCATTGTGACAAAGTGCAGGACAATCTGACACAATGATGAATCACTCCAGACATTGAGTTTTCACATGGCTGTCAGATGATCTCAGTAGGCTGTGTCACCTGAAAATGCCACAAGACTGAAAGCATGTTGTACTTCAGAACAAAAATGGAGTTTGGTATAAACTCCACTGATTCGGGACATAAACATGGGAGTCTGGAGGGCTGGCTCAGGTTTCTCTTACCCAGGAAATCTCTGCATTTTCATCCTGTGTGAATGAAATCAAAATCAGATCTCGGGATTTATTTACATGTCTTGCATGCAAACCAGGAAGATATGTTGTTTGAGTTTTTTAAAATAAATTCCTGCATGGAAGGATTTGTACCGTGCTCATTTTTTAAAATACTCTGTTCAAGATGTAATGCCTATCAAAGCATAGGGTATTTTATCCTAATAGTTTCAGTTGCATATATAAAAATGAGTTTCTTGCAGTTTCTTTTTCCTGCATGGCAAAGTTATCTAGCAGGCTTTTTATTTTCTCTGTGGCTGAGGTAAGATGTAGCTGTGCTGATAACTGATTGATATATAGTCAAATGCAAATATGCTTGTTTAAGCACATGCCTCGCCTTCATGTATATTTGCTCGTTGGTGCTATTGTGAGTCCAGCCCAGAAGAACGTTGCTCTCTCCCACATTATTATTCACAAAGGCAGTTTTCTGAGTTATTTCTGTTCCTGCACAATATTCATGATAGCAATTTGATACCTTAGCAGTTTCAAGGTTATCAAGTGATTGAAAATCCTACTGCTTACTTCAAGGTGTAACATATAAACTGTACTGCCATCCATTCTAGTAATATAATAGTTTTTCTTAATGCCTTTCATGAACTCCTGATTTAAAGTGTAAGCTAACTTCAGAAGGGGCTTATCAGCCCCAGACTTCGTCAGTGCTGCTTGGCTGTTGAATACAGTCCCCTGAGTTTGTTTCACTGCATGTAGCACTTAAACAGGCAATATTTAATCTCTTTCAGAGGTATCGATACATCAGCTCCTGAATGAGGACATTAAACCGCAGTCATAATGAGAAACAAAGAAGCGGTTATTTATCTCACGTGTCGAAGGGCTAGTGCTCCTTTGATATGAATCTTGTGAGCAAGAATTGCAGATTGTAGATCATGGGGATTAACTTTATACCAAAGAGCAGCTACGGAACCATATGATACAGTAGCGTTCGTTAACGATGAACAAATAAATGCCACTGAATGCTTAATGAGGACATTGAAGAAAAGCCCATCATTTCTCAACCTGTTTTGGAGGCTCCCAGCCACCCACTGAATTTTGGCTGCGGATGGAGTTTGGGTGGTTTCTGATTGGTGGATGGTGATGTTTGATGGAGTTTACATGGTGGCATCTGCTTAAGTAACAGATGTCTGTGCCACTAAGGTGCTATGTTCTCACTTTTTATATAGAGAGAAATTGCTTCTCAAAGAGTTTTTATTGTCTTTATGCAAATTAAAATACAAAACTACTCTCCTTAAAGGATCCTCATTATAACAAGAACCTTAAATAATCATAAATACATATGCAGCCTCATAAAATCTTTTGCTCTTTGGATATCAAGGAAGTTCCTTCTGCGCTGCCAATTGTGCGTGAAATTAGTTCTTATTTCAACTACCAGTATGAAGATACTAGCTTTTATTCAGTGAAGCCCCACTGGATTTCTAAACAAATAGTGCAGAATAGTTGTTTGTGCCAGAATATTTCAAGGAGGAAATTTTGCATTCTGTTTCTTATGGAGTGCTGAAGAGTAAGATAGAGCTCTGTACTTATTCCCTAGAAGCCTGGTGACAGAAATATATATGTTTCTTATCTTTCCTTTGCCAATTTTCTTTAGTAGGCAAATGCGTGATGTATTTATGGATTCTTTTATTTTTAACAAGGGATTGAAATCTGTGAAGGAATCATGCCTAAAAAAAATGCCCACAGATGCCAGCCTACTTTGGGCTGAGTGTTAAAGTACCCAGGTCCTTACATTCCTGGTTCATCTCACATCATAACTTTGCATCAGGTATGACTTAATGCCTTGCACAGCACTAGACTCCCCATCTGCTTTGTTTATTTCCAGTGACAGAGAGGGATGAAGGACCTTTATCCTTTGCATTACCGATGTATGGACCAAGCAAGTCGGCAGGTGCTCTGTAGCGCGGCACCTTCAGGCAAGATGAAAAGAAGGGCTGCTAAGGGAAGCCACGGCCACAGCCCAATTTGCACAGGAGTGAAACAAGACCCTGAGGTAGGTAAGACTGTACTGTAACAAGATGGTTTGAGATTTTCTCCTATGGGCTACACAGTTCAGGACAACAGCTGGACAACAGCTGCCTTGATGAGGAAGGCAAGATGAATGTGCTAATATCAAACTAGAGCATCTACCATCTGCTTCCAGGCCTTTTGCACCTCATCACCCTTAGGCAGAACAAATTGCCTCTACGAAGACCTCTGATGTCAGCCTTGGCTGCTGACCTCAGAGGTGATTTGGCTGCCCCCACCCCTCCCGGCCACCCACACAATTGGGCCAAGCCAGGCACAGGGCTGCTGCCCAGGGGGGATGTATATCTATGCACCTTCTCTTCCTTCATGTGGGTTCAACAATCACCAAACCTATGGAAAACTTCAGAGAAATGGCTAAATTCTTGCAGAGAGGGGAGCCTGGATCATGTCTGGTCTTGTCACGCAGCTTGTGCTTGTTTTATGTCATTTTAGAATATGTTGCATTGAGGGGAAAATAAATTGTAAAAGAAAGTGAAGGGAACAGAAATGTGATTCTTGATTTTTTCTGACCTGTGGGATGTGATGCTGTAGGAGGCAGAAGCCAAAGTCTGTTCAGTGTTTCAATGGGTAAACCTTATTTTAGATAGATATTTCTGATATGACCTTTTCCTAACAATATGTTTTTCACATAGCTATCTGGTAGACTGAGTAAGGAGGTGGTGGATGTGCGCTGTATTATTAACCTGGTGGCAACAACATTAATAACATAGAAGGGTGCTTTATTCTACTGCTAGTGCTTGCATCTGTTTCACAAACATTACCAAGATAATCACATTCTTCCTGCATCTGCTTTGCTTTAGCTCACACAGATAATTCAAGGGTAATGCACCTTGTCTAAGCTAATTCTAAATACATGCCTCAAACACAACAAAAAGTGCTTGGTGGGTATTTTGACCCAATGCACTACATCAAAGTAACCAAGTAAGCTGTAAATACTTTGAATAAAATTGGACAAAAATTAGCATTTGTCCAGCTATGTTTCTGACTGGTAGTTGTTTGAGTTTTAAACTTTCCCTTTCCATGAATATATATCAAATTACAGTGCAACCTGTAAGGTGCTCTGGTGAGAACTGTGCTAAGAGATCAAATATATAATGGATAGTATGCTCTCAGATCTGAGTCCTGGAACTGAGACCTGACCTTTTCAGATAACCTGCAGGTTATCAAAATTGCCTATGTGGGACAACACCTTTGGGACAATGCACTTAATGTGGAGGAGCTCGAAGCCCTCTGGGGCCAGCTCACTGGGACTTTGCGTGTTGGATTCAGACATTAACTCCTAAAACATGGAATCATGCAGATGATTGTTGAAAGTGAGGTTAAAGGAAATTAACCAAAATTGATAAAACATAGGAAATAATAATAAAACCAGAATGTTTGTTGTTCATTGAAAATCAACAAGAGGTCACACCTCTGGAGGAAGCCTTACATTCCTGCTGAAGCTGGGCTTGGTGCACACTACACATACCAAATCCTGGTTTGTACAGCTAAGAAATATCAGTGACCATTAGTATCAGCAGCTTCTGTTAGGTACTGTGATCAAGTAATAATCTAAGGTGTCAGAAGCTTGAAATTACTTCATTACAGCCAGGAAAGAAGAGACTTTATGAACGCATCATTAGCATTTCCTTTTCAAACTTCATGCAAATTTCTTGGAGGAGCATATGCTGAGAGTCCTCCGTTAGCACGGAGCCAAGAGGTGTCTCCTTCTCAACACTGGCTACTGCCTGTCATCTTCTAAAAAGTATGCCATATGGTTTCAGATAGCTAATACTACTACATCAGACATCGTTTCATTCATAAGCATGATTTCTTCTAATCATAACCCATTTTTAAATGTTACTACTCCCAAAAATCAGTATGATAAATCCATTTAAAAATAAATTCTTAGCACTATTCCTATTTGCAAATACATTCACCTAACAGACTTTATTGGTAAAGTTTAACTTGTGTTTGACTGACATGACATTAAAGTGCCCATCAACATAATAGAGTGAATAAAAATGAGGATTTTTCAACGAAATCCCAAGGTTGTACAGAAAGCAGACAACTCTGAATCCCTCCTAAAACAAAAATAGTTTGTATGTAGCAGATCAACATTTGGAAACACAAGATGGCAAAGAGGTGTCTGAAACAGGTCTTTATTCTTCATCTTTCCATGCCAAAATGTAGGATTGGGCATTTGAAAGCTAAGGCAACAGAAAATGAACAGAGAAAACAAGAGCTTTTGTTACCAGTAGGAAAATTATTTAGTGTTATGTAAAGTGGTCTACAAGTTATCTTCTTATTGCACAATAAATAGTGACAAAACTGTAGCACAAACTTGACTCAAAGGGAGTCCTTGCTTTATCTTGGGGAACTGCATCAAATGGCAGGGGGTTTGCTCTGAGGCTGAGAACTGCTTCAACAGTAAATACATATCCTGGGTCTGATCGTTCACCTCACCAGCATTGTAGCATTGAGATTGGGGAATAATTTCTAATTTAGCCCAGTATAAGTGTGAGTTAATTTATGCCTATTTTATTTTTCTCTGCTCTCGCTTGTTCGTGTCACTGATGCTTGGCTTTCCTGCCTTTCTATCTCTGTTGTCCTTACTGTTTTTTTATCTATGTATTTTTTAACTCAAGATTTCTGTAACATTGTAATTACTGTAATTCCTCACAAAAAGCTGAGAGAATTCCATCAGTAATTAATCATTTAAATTAAAAGCAATATGTGATAGGAAAACTTTTAGCATGCTTAGTGGTATTCAGACAGTGGCCAAATGCAATGTTGCCTGCAACCATTGGTGCTGTACGTGAGAACTACTCGTGGCCAACAGAAATGAGGACAAAAGGCTACATCCTTCTGCAGCTTGTAAGAAAGAGGTTTTAAAACGTCTTGTTGAAACACACACACAAAACATTGCCCTGTCATTGGGAATAATAGGCAACAAATTGATACAGTCATTAGGGAACTGAAAATGAGAAGTATAGGAAACAGCAATTAAGCAATTTCAAGCCTAAATCATAACAGCGCAAGAGAAACTCCCCAGATGCCTTCACAGCCTTTCAAATAATCACTGGATAATTTTTGCGGGGAAAAAAAAAAAAAAGAAAAAAAAAAAAGAAAAAAGGAAGCAAAATCAATGTGTATACTCAGGAAAACACAGAACTGCAAAATCAAATCAATGAGGGGAAATTCCCAATGGACGGAAGAGGAAAGGACATGCAAGGACTGCACAGTCCCCTGGGGCAGTGGCGCAGGACACGGTTTTACAGGGAGGAGCCGTGCAGGAGCCATGTGGCCACCAGCCCTGTCCCCGAGCCCTGCTGTTGCCCCGGCACACCGTGCCCTCCCAGGTTGCTTCTCATTTTCAGCATGGGATTTCTGTAAACTGTGTCCATGATGGAGGAGATTCATCTTCTGTGGGTGATTCAGGGGAGTGGAGGGATCTCATCTGGGAAGCTCCCCCAAGATCCTGCTGTCCTCCTGGTCCCTGCAGCCTCTCCCTAGGCTTACACCCCATCAGTTTGATCCCCTCATCTCAAAACACAGCTGAGTAGCCAGAGCATCCCAAAATACCCATGCCTACAGAGTCCGAACCAGCTGATCTGGGCAGACTGGCAGCCAAGGAAATGTCCTAAGCAGAAATTTAGCAGCACTGCCACCCCTTGTCTGACTCTCTGCTTGTGAGTTCACATTCCGGTCGTCGGAAGCAATACTCTCCGCTCTCCCAGTCCTCTAAATCTATGCAATTACTCAGATTTATCCTTCTAAGCAATTGTGCAAGGGAAATCATTTGGTTGGCCTTGATGAATTCTCCAGGATAGTTTAATATGGAAGCCCTGACTCTCTTTGCCTGATGATGAAAAAAATGCTGGGGTTTAACAGGCTTGATATTGCCTGTAGTTTTTCTGATGATGACCTGAGTTGAAGCCCTAACACTGCTGTGTGTGTAAGCTTTCCTCAGCCAAGCCTAATTTTCTACCAAACAACATTGTCCACGTATATCGAAAATTTGGGAGTTTTGTCCTGAAATCTTAAACGTGTTTCCAAACTAACTCCATGGCTAAGGAGGAGTCTGACTGGGGTTTAGGAACTGCAAATACCTCCTATCTGTTGGTGCAATGTCCAGCATGGCCGCAAAATGATGTTTATCCCTTCTGAACTGCAAAGTTACTTTATATATTCCCAGAAAGCACCATGTTTCAGAGAAAAGCTGGATTTACAGACACATGCTGACCATCTGGGCAATGTGCACGCAGAGGAGTGCATGCTTTCTGAAGGAAGGAGACCCATTACACGCAGGCATATTTCTTTGCGTCTAATGTGAAATATGTCTTGCCAGGAATGTGTCTTTTCAGGACAAGTAAGACGATGATGCAGTAGAGGTCTTGAGCATCTGTTTATCTTTAACAGCATAGGCAGGAAGACATGGAAATCATTAACAAAAAAATAATAGAACCAAATAAGAGACAGCTAACTACATGAAGTCCCAAATCTTAGCTCCAGGTAGTGCAATCATCTGAATATCTATTTCTTCCCATTTGCATGATTAATTGAAATCTTGTTAACTGCTCATTAGGGACAGTGCAAATCAGCGCAGAACAAAATAAACACTTTGCAACAGAGAAGAGGGTCTCTAATTGTGAATTATAGTGGAAAAAAAAAACCACCAAGTTTTAAAAATACATTGAAGGAGTCAACCTGTGTTACATGCAAGGAAACTGGAGATTGAAAACTTTCTGAACTGCTGCTGGAGAGCCTATGTGGCAGCCTGCACTGTACTCGTGATACTGCTCTGACCTTGATGGATTCTAGACTGCATATTGTCTCTGGCTAGTAACCTGAATAGCATGAATTAATCACAAAAAATGTTTTTCAAAAAAGTATTCAAGCTTATTGACATATTAGTCCAGTGGAGCGTATTTCTTGGTTAATTCATCCACATCTCTGAACGCTCAGGGTTACATGTGAATAAGGTTTCAAGTCAAGAAATTTCCTGTCCTAATGATGAAGGCTCTGCTTCAGAGTTGTTGTCTGTAAATAGAAATGCTGCATATGGAGCAGGAATATCTAATCTATAAAGTGCCTGCTTTACAGTGCACTTTAGAGGTAGTAGTTCGAGGGAAGAAACCAGCACCGGTCTGGTGTGCAGAAATCCAATACTTAAACCCCATTTGAGAGGTCCCCAGGTCCCTTCTCTCCATGTCTTCAGGCAGATGCACGTCACTTCGATAGGACCATGTGCCTGCTGGGGACAGTGCCTGAACAAGTGCTTCTGCTGGACCGTGGTTACCACACAAGCCATTACACTGATATTGGAGATTTGGAAACTGATTAGTAAATACAAACCAGCTTCAGATACTGAGATGGAAAGAACTGGCAATAGACCAAGGTTACTTCTATTCGTTACGCTACTGTGGCTCCTGGGTGCTATGGTAATAGAGTAGTACTAAATAATAATAATAAGAAGAAAGGGATATAGCTACCAACTTCTGTTCATACAACAGGGCTAAAATTATATCCCCTTCACGGTCAGAGTAAGAACATTGAAAGTGTTAGGAAAAGTCCCACACAATGCTTTGAACCTGTAGGGACAGTGTTGTGAGGACAGCTGTGATTAAGGAGTCAATGGCTGCAGTTCTTCCAAACTGTGGGAACTTCCTAATTCCCCGGGGAGTCTCCACCATGGTACTGTGGGTCCCTGCGTCCCTTGCAAAGGGAGCAGTACTGGGAGGCGTGGGCAACCGTTGTGCCTTCCCACGCATGGTGCTTGGCCAGGAGAGGTAACAACCGCTTAATACTCTTGCACATCGCAGCAGTGGTATTACAAAATTTTTCTCCCTGTTGCAGCCCGGCAGTTCCAGCGGGAATTCTGGGCTAAATGACTTTTTTTTTTCCATGCACCAGAGAGTAATTTAATTTGTTTTCTCTGTTGCTTGTTTTGTATTGCTGCAGCAGAAAGGACAACGACTGATAAAGGGAGAAAGCAGGAGAGCTGCGGCAGTGATTTTCCATTTTATTTATGGTGACATTGTGTAGCAAAATGTAAAAATAGATCTTGGTCCTGACAGTTTTGTTGCTTCTTGATCTCAGGCTGGCACTTCAGAGCTGCCACCTCCACCACCTGTGAGGAGCAGTGCCTGAGTAGAGGGATTGGGCAAAAGCCTGCGTCCAATGAGTGGGGCGGCTCTCAAGAAAGCAAAACAGAGAACAATTTACAGTTTATTTTTCTTGGAGGAGACACCTCAGGCTAAATCTTGCTCTCCTGAAACTGAGGTCAAAGGGATGAGTCCTGTGAATGATGAGAGAGAAGACTAGGAACTAGGGACACTGCAAAATCCTTCCGAAGAGGAATATGAGAAATACCATTATAGCTGAAAACAGAGATATCTGGCTTCTGTTACAGCCTTTTTCAAATAGTACCTATTTGCATGATGTGTGAGCAGTGAATCATGCTCTGTGAGACTTTTTGATCCAAAAAAGCCTTACTGAAGGAGACAATGACCATTTCAAAACCAATGGCCTGAACAGCCAGCAAGGTATCAGTGGTGATGACCACCCACTTGAAAAAAACAAAAAAACCTAGTGGGGTGCAGCCCAAGCAAGTGCAGAATCGGTGATGTCATTAGCTTTTCTTTTGAAAGCCACTCTTACAGAAATGCACCTCTCACTGTACTGCCTGGCCATGCATACGTTATTAGAGGAAAAAAAATGTTTAAAAAGCATGTAAGGAAATATTGAACAATAAAATCAAATGACAAAGGAGGCAGAGAATTGTCACGACTTCTTTTTAACTCAGGGGAGGTGTTCACAAACCACAGAGAGAAATAACATGTAAGTATCTTTTCAAATAGGGGCAACAGTATTTACTGGATGGATATGTCAGCCTTGGGAAGATTTTTAATTTTTTTTATTGCACACCGCTGGAGGAAGCAGCTGCAACACCCGTTTTCATTAATACTGCAGGTGCGATGTGAGTATTGCCACACGCGGCTAAACTTTCGATGTCCTCGAGGGACTGCCCGGGGGAATGACTTTGATGGATCGCAGTTGCACTTGAAACCGAGCTAGGAAAGATTAGCATGTCTCAGGCAGAGAGATTCCACTCGCCTGATTTTGTTTTTTGTTCTGATGAGATAATTTTTCTAATTAACCTTGATAACATTTCCAGACCTACCCACACATAGATGGAAATACATTTTGAAATGGACATCTCACTTCTATCTGTGTTTTCTAGTAGTGGACGCAGAATTTTAACACTCTTTAACAGAAGCAGAAGAGCCTTTTGCAGAAATCCACGCTTCCATGGGCACCGACATGTTTTTGTATACACTCATTGAATAAGGAGAGCAGTATGAACTGAAGAGCAACCTTACAATATCAGGTGCTAGTTTCTGTTTACTCCTCTTTTGGTGCTTATCAAGGAAGTCAGTGACCCTTTTCTAAGCAGGGTCTCAATGACTGTAATAATGTTTTGAAAATCAAAGCATGCCGGAACCTAGTCCTTTGGAAATGTTCAGTGTCTGACCTTTGCCCCTCACACCTTCCCACTTAGGAACAGGAAGGACCCTCTCATAATCCAGCTAAATCTGCATGAAAATCATCCTGGAAACAAAATGAACCATTCTCCCTGCTCTCACCTACTTTGTTTGGTTTTAAACTTACTCAAGTGCCCAGCCAGTGTTGCTTCCAGAAGTTTTTCAAAGCTTTCCTAAGTCCCCTCATTCTTGTCTGGCATTACACCAACACTGATGTTCTACTGTGTAGAGCTGCAAAAGCAGTTCTCCACTTCCCAAAAGGAGCCATGACATCTGTGAGAAAGAATAGGTAACTCCCTGGTCATCCTTTCACCATGTCCTTTGAACCTGCTGCGGGTGAGCCAATTCGAGTGCTGCTCTGAAAGGCTTTCCCAGGGCGCTTGCTGGAGGTACTGTTTTTCTCTGATACCTGAAAGATGCTAAAGCATGCTGAGAATGCAATATAAAAAAAACCTAACACATTATCTAGGCTCAAATGCAATAAATGTGAATTTATTCCTGAGCATTGGTCATATTTCTTAGTCTCTGACTACGGTGTTACCAATAGAGCAGTGTTTAAAAGCAGCTGCAACATCAGTTCATAAACCTTCATACAGGCAGAGGAACTGAGAAACTGTAATATAGGTAACAACCTGTATTTTCCCCAGGAGCTGGCAATTTAGATTTAGGGATAAGTTTTAGTAGGATATTTGGCACCAGCTAAACTGAGTTTAAGAGAGTGCCAATGTACATGTAAGTTTTAAGAAGACAGCAATTTTAGAGATATCACAATTCTTTTTTATCTTCAGAGGTTTTGCTGGTACCTCATCACCAATCTGCCTTTCCCCTTGTCAGAAAGAACCTACTCGTTTCTGCTGCAGCTGGGTTTATACGAAGCCAATAGTTCGCTGTCCACTTTCATGTGACTTTATAGGTCTTTTAACACATTTGGTATAAGATGCGATTGCTCTGGGTGAGCATTACTTTGTTAGGCAGAAGTGATCACTCTGTGGGATTGGCTTTCTTTACCTGTAGCAAGTTTTTTGTGTTATTCTTCTCAAAGATGTCAATGACGCTGTCCATTTCTGAGCCAATTTTACAATGATTGTAAAATAAAAGTGTTTTGAAAACTAAAACGTGCCAATACACAGAAATTACTTATTTTAAAACCCAGTTGTGACATTGGCCTGAACATGTTGATGAGGAGGTGCCATTCACCCAAGCCCCAAGACATTCCTCATGATGGTTCACAAAATAATTTGCAAAAATTTCAGACTTGATACTCCGTATATATTCTTTTGCTCAATGGGTAACACGGTTCTAAGAATGTGTTATGTTTTTCTAGACATTCTTTGGTGAGGGGTTTTGTTTCACTTTGCTCATTTCTGAGGCATATAGACTTTCTACCTCATTAGCCTTTGCCATAACTTTTAAAGGACACAGGCAGAGAAAGAACAGATGGAAATAATGATAATTGCTTACTTTGAAGATAGTAAGAAATGCATAATGCCTATAAGGTCTCATCCAAAGTTAATGGAAAGACTATCAATCTATTGTGCCTATATTGCCTCCGTTACCATAGGATCTGAGCACCTCAGCAGCTTTCAGGAATTTATCCTCAGGACTACATGAGGTGGGGAAGCATATTTTTCCCCATTTCATTGAGGCAGAGGCAGATTTTTTGTGCTTCCCAAGGTCATACAGACTGCTGGAGCAGGAATTTGAAGCTGGGTGTTTCAAGTCCTTTAGTTGCCTTGATGGTAACCAGATCATGCGTGACCTGCTGAATGGGTGGATTCTGGATCCAGCTCACCCTGACAGGCATCCATCATCTTTAATCCCAAACACTTCAAGCTGTATGTGGAGTATAGTACCAAGTGTGATGACCAAGTGGTCTGCAACAGCTATTTAACAATCTCACGTGCCTCAGCACATCAAAAGTTGGCTCTAGTGAAGTGAATCTAAAGAAATTACACAGGCTGTGTGAATCATATCAAAATCCATGTGATTTTTCTATAGCTCACTAAAACAAACTCTTGTCCCTCTCAGATGAAACGCATGTTAATAACTGAACAGGGTATGAACAGAAAACCACCAACAAAGAAGCTTTACTACCCATAAATAACACAACCTGTGCGATAATCAGGAGCAAAACCTGTGAGAACATTTCACTGATGTTTCTTGCCCATGTTTCACTGCCCTGAGTAGCTGGTCCTACCATGTCTGTCAACTCCTTTGATCCACCTGCCACACTGCTGTTCTGACTCGCTCCTGCTTTCTCACAGGACATTCCTGGGGACAGGGCTTCCCATTCAGCATCTTTTGGCATAAGTAAACGCTTGTCCCCTGACCTGCCGGTACCTTTGTCACACTGGTCCTATCCCTGATGCTCTGCCACTGGCAGGTCACCATGCTTGCGGCTTGGCCTCCAGGGCTCATGCACCACAGCATCCCCGTAGCATCAAGCATCCACAAAACTCCACCATCCCCCAGCCCAGTGCTCTGCAACACCCTGGTATTGGTTATAAATACTAGGAGGCCTGCGTGGATGGACAAGGAGCTCCTGGACAAGCTCAAACAGAAAAAGGAAGCCTACAGAGGGTGGAAAGAAGAACAGGTAGCCTGGAAGGCATACAAATTGTCCGAGCAGCCAGGGATCAGGTTAGGAAAGCTAAAGCCCAGACTGAGTTAAATCTGGCCAGGGGTGTCAGGGGCAACAAGAAAGCCTTTTATAGGTATATCAGTGACAAAAGGAAGATTAGGGAAAATGTGGGCCCACTCAGGAAGGAAACAGGAGACCTGGTCACCCAGGACATGGAGAAGGCTGAGATACTCAACGACTTTGCCTCAGTCTTCACTGGAAAGGGCTCTAACCACATCATCCGAGTTGCAGAAAGCAAAGGCAGGGACTGGGAGAATTAGGTACTGCCCACTGTAGGAGAAGACCACATTCGGGACCAGCTGAGGAACCTGAAGGTACACCAGTCCATGGCACCTAATGAGCTTCATCTGTGGGTCCTGAGGAAACTGGCAGATGAAGTTGCCAAGCCACTACCCATCATATTTGAGAAGTCGTGGCAGTCAGGTGAAGTTCCTGCTGACTGGAAAAGGGGAAATATAACCCCCATTGTTAAAAAGGGAAAAAAAGGAAGACCTGGGGAACTACAGTCCAGTCAGTCTCACCTCTGTGCCAGTGAGATCATGGAACAGATCCTCCTGGAAACTGTGCTAAGGCACATGGAAAATAAGGAGGTGATTGGTGACAGCCAACATGGCTTCACTAAGGGCAAATCGTGCCTGACAAATTTGGTGGCCTTCTACAACAGCATTACAGCACTGGTGGATAAGGAGAGAGCAACAGATGTCATCTACCTGGACTTGTGCAAAGCATTTGACACCATTCCACACAACATCCTGATCTCTGAATTGGAGACAGATAGATTTGATGGATGGACCACTTGGTGGATAAGGAATTGGCTGGATGGTCACATGCAAAGAGTTGTGGTCAATGGCTCCATGTCCAAGTGGTGAGCAGTGACAAATGGTGTTCCTCAGGACTCGGTACTGGAACTGGTGCTGTTCAACATCTTTGTTGGTAACATGGATGTTGGGATGGAGTGTACCCTCAGCAAGTTTGCTGATGACACCAAGCTGTGTGGAGCAGTTGACACGCTGGAGGGAAGGGATGCCATCCAAAGGGACCTGGACAGGCTGGAGAGGTGGGCCTGTGCAAACCTCATGAAGTTCAACAAAGCCAAGTGCAAGGTCCTGCATGTGGGAACAAATACAGACTGGGTGGAAAATGAGTTGAGAGCAGCCCTGAGGAGAAGGACTTGGGGGTGTTGGGGGATGAGAAGCTCAACGTGACCCGGCAATGTGCACTTGCAGCCCAGAAAGCCAACTGCATCCTGGGCTGCATCAAAAGCAATGTGGCCAGCAGGTCAAGGGAGGTGATTCTGCCCCCCTTCTCTGCTCTGGTGAGATCCCACCTGGAATATTGCACCTAGGTCTGGACCCCCAAACATAAGAAGGACATGGACCTGTTGGAGCAGGTCCAGAGAAGGGCCACAAAGATGATCAGAGGGCTGGAGCACCTCTGCTATGAGGAGAGGCTGAGAGAGTTGGGGTTGTTCAGCCTGGAAAAGAGAAAGCTCCAGGGAGACCTTATAGCAGCCTTCCAGTATCTGAAGGGTGCCTACAAGAAGTTTAGAGAGGGACTTTTTATCAGTGATAGGACAAGGGGAATGGCTTCAAACTGGAAGAGGGTAGATTTAGATTAGATATTAGGAAAAATATTTTCACTCTGAGGGTGGTGGGGCGCTGGAACAAATTGCCCAGGGAACTTGTGGAGGCCCCATCCCTAAAGGTGTTCAAGGCTTTGAGCAGCCTTCTAGTGGAAGGTGTCCCTGCCCATGGCAGGATGGCTGGAACTAGATGATCTTGAAGGTCCCTTCCAACCTAAACAATTCTATGATTCTATGGTAAAGATCCAAAGTAAAAGGTATTGCGCACAATGATTTAGGATACGGAGGCCTGGGTTGTGATGAGGACCCTCCTGCTTTAAACAACATGTTTGGGCTAATCATTGCTGAACATTTTACTCTATTGGAGGAATCAATGCTTCATTCATGCACTAAGTGGTAGATCTCACCTGTTTTGTTTTGCTTCTGGATGAAAGCAGTGTATAGTTTTTGTGATAAGCAAGCCTGCAACAAACAGAGTGTCACCAGCATCCACAAAAGTGATTGTTTCTGAAACAGGAGGCAAGAACATTGGGTCTGAAAAGAAATGTGATATTTTAAACTACACAGAGGACAAAAAATGAGATTTTGGGGTTAAAGGTTTGTGTGACTGTTTTGTTTTTGGAGAAATAAAACCAGGAATTACATACGAACATTCATCAAATATCTATCTACATAACCACTACACATGCAGTACATGACAGTACAATTTTGGGTCACTGTGTGCGATACATGTATAACAATAACATAGATATTAATTTGAAGTAAATATGTACTGCATACAGTGCTTATGTCATTTCCAGGAACTACATAAAGGTAGCGTGAAGGGCTTAGCTATGAGTATTGAAATGGTAGGAAGAAATCAGAAACCGTAGTTAAAGAACTTAGAAAGAACATCTGAAAAGATGAACCTTTTGATAGGATTTAAACTGCCTATGGGATTCAAGAGCTTTAATCAAAAAAAGCAGCTTATTCCATCAATGTCGTGAGCAATAGCGGAAAAGGCATCATCAGTGAAGAACACTGTAGAAAAAAATTTACTTGGTTTAAAAAACTGTTTAGGAAATCTGAGACTCATTCATTTGTCTGGTGACCATCTGGATGGATTTTGCCTTGGAAAGCCTGTCCTGAACTTGAAGCAAACAAACATTTGTCCACATGGTGGGAAAGAAAAGATTGAAGCAATGTGCCAGAACTGGAAAAGCCGCCCATGCGTATCAGTATATTTACCTAGAGCAAGAAAAATGTGCTCTTCATTTCTGGGACATTATCTTTAGTCCTCTTGCAAAGGTCTCCTTCACAATCCTGCATAGTGGAAAGTCAGGGAAAAGATACGTATTTTTTCCCATATGTGACATCTATTTCTATGACGTGCATTTGCATTCAAGATCCGTGACCACAAGACTCTTGCACCATGTTAGAGGCTGTGAAGGTTAATTTTTATGTTCCTTAAGGAGGTTTTAGTCACCCCAAAAGCAGTTTCTGGTAGGCAATTCCCTGGGGGAGGAGGTGCCGCCCTGGCCTGGTGGAGCTGCCAGCAGCCCATCCCTGGAGCACACCACTGGATTTCTGGCAAGTCCAGAACCCAGCAAGGTGACAGTGCCAGATGGTCCCTGCTCGCCGGGCTGGGCTGCCAGAACCCAACCCTGGCCTTTTTGGGCAGCTGGCTGTCATACTAATGGACCCAAAGCCATTAGCTGGCACTGGGGCCATATCCAAGACCTATAAAGAGGGATAGACAGTAAACTCCATAATGGGGAGGAATAATGCAAAGAGGCAGAAATGTTTATTTGCCTTTTCCTTTATGGTTAGCCTTTATGAATTTGGGTAGCACTGTTGTAGATGGACCCTGGACAACTCTGTCTCTGTGCTGCAATATATCCACTCCAACACCCATTTAAATGAGCTGGCAGTTCAGGGGATGGTTGTTTCCCATTTCAAGCTATTTAGCATCCCTGGCTGTTTCTTCTCTAACTGAAATATCTGATATCCTTCAACAAAAACCCCATGACTACCAACAATATACACATCAAACCCAGACCACAACTAAACTTTTATGCTCTTTAGCATTCCCAGTTGTCAATATTCACTAGACCTCTGTACCCACCTCACCCAATGCGCGAAGGCAGAAGGAACGCTGTTATTCATATTTCTTCTTTTCACAGCTTTGAGTATGGTGTAAGTAACCTTTCCTACAAAGTCAGCTAATATGATCCTTCATCTCAGACATGTGTAATTTACAAATGTAAAAGCAATGGGTCGTCACAGTTACATGAATCCACATGCAGGGTAAAAGGTTAGAATATTTTGGAAGGAGCTGATATGTACTCCAGAAAAGACACTGATAAAACTTACCTTGGCTCTTGCTTATTTGTGCACCATCATTGCTCTGGGAGAAAGACAATCGCGTTGCCTAACATCAAGTATTTCAAGGCTACTTTGCTCGTGTACATTTTGACAGTGTAACGTGCATTTTTGCAGGTGCAAATACAGATATATCTAAAAGATATACCTGGAAGATTTTAAGTTCAAGAAGAAACACCTCTTCCTTAAAAACAATTTTGATTTTTTTACTTTAAAATTACCTTGAAGTGAACTATGAATTACTTGGTGTTAAAATGAACGGCAAAGGTTTAAAAGAAAATATATGTGTTAAAATGCTTTAAATTCCAGTGAAATCTTTCTGAAATTTTTAGAGCAAATTGAGGGCACCTATGCAGGCACATGTTACCTTCCTGCCAGCATTGCAGAGTCTGAGAGCTGAATTATTAGGAAATCTCTTTTGCTGGATTTCAGACAAATCACTTTAATGTGCCAAAATTGATTTGGCATGAAATCATCAGTAGACCTTCCAGAATACTAATAGCATTAAAGGCAGAGGCCAGGACTGTCAAACTTGCTTGGCTAAAGTTAGGCTAATAAATTAGTAGTTAGGTATCCAAATTAGTCTTCTGCTTCCAGATGTGCTGTGGGTCCCCTGGTCCAGCTGAAGAGATTTCAGCAAGTGACACAGGTGCATGGGGGTACAGGGAATTCTGGGCATGAGGGGAAGTGTATTTAGTGGTTTTGCTTCTCAGCTCAAATCTGCATCTACAAGTCTCAGGTGCTGTAGGTAAGCACCCCAGGTAGTTACTAAATCTCTTTAGTTTTGTGCATTTATTATTTATTTTTTTTAACAAATCCACAGGTCTTGACTCTGAATCACACCTCTTGCTTTTCACCCAGTGAAAATACCAGCACAGCCCAGTGCTCTGAGCAGAGAGCTGACAGGTGAGGATCACTAACCTCTTCTCCCAGCTCCCCTTTCAACTCCCCTCGTGGCCTTGGGTGAAATTTCTCCCAGTCTCTGCTTTCTTGTCAGCGATGACGGTGCTTATTTTCCACATATGCTGTGAACACCTCTCATTATATTCAGCTACTTTCCCTGAAGCACAAATTTACTATAAGATCTTTGCTACGAAAGTGTGGAGCAATATTCTTCCCCCAGCTAGTTGTATTTATGGAATTTAAGAGTATGAAACAGCATTTGGACTTGGTCTTTAGGCAGTAAGATAGATATGTGCTATCTCTGTAACATTTAGGGACAGGAGCCTTGGGTGACATACATCTGCTTTCTTTAACTTTAGTGAATTTGAAATCATTTTCTTTGGTGGAGGTATTGATTCACTTCAGCTGAGGTCCAGGCCTCTGCCTTTTCCGTAGCAACGTTTCCTAAAACGATTTGGAAACTTACAGTACAGGAGGAGATCTGCAGCCAAGCAACAACTCAAGGGAACTAAAACTGTCGTGGCTGATTAACAGAAATGAAAGCTGCTCAGAAACAAATCTGGGTATGAATTTGGAGCACAAGAATTAATTGAGAAGGGGATTCTCTTTGTACTTCTTTTAGTAGGTCAGACAGTTTATCCGCTAAGATGCCTTTGAAGCTGCCAGCAAAAGAGGCGTCACTGGAAAGATGAAACGAGCCAGTGAGTGAAGTCATCGGTTTGTCCTAAACCCTGCTATTCTGAGTGAATTACTTGCATGGCAAGTAACAGAAGCCTAAGCCAAAAATGCTCCATTAGCCTTTCCAAAGAGAGGGTAAGAAAGGGATAGCTGTGGCAAGGGATGAGCCGACGGTAACGTGCAGCCTTCATTAGAGCAAGAGCAGGGGCATAGTGCTGGAAGGTTGAATTTCTGCTTCGTTCACACAGCTGTGCAATACCTCTGCTTTTCTCACAGAAAACACCAAAGGACTGAACGCAAACTCACAGTAATGTGCTCCCTTCCCAATGGCATTAATTTAACTGTGGTGCAGGGCAGGTGAAAGTTACAGCAGTATCATGGTGACTTGGTAGACGTCTATTCACATAACCATGAATTCAGTGCGAGTTGTTACATTGATGTTAATGGGAGGAGGCTCACAAGAAAAAAAAGCAGATGTAGACACAGGAATTGATGACTAGCACATAGGAAAAAGACTGCAGCTCCTGCTGAAGTCAACGGGAGGAAGAGATTTCACTAATAACATACAGAAAAGTATTTGAGAAAAAGAAACACGCATTCAGAGCAAAGCAAATGAGCTGTTTGTTTTTTTTCTAAGACTTGGCTGCATGTAGATATTGACTGTAGAAAAAATCACTTTTTAAAGCTGCCTCTGTTTTTAATGCATAAATCCAATGTGGGATGTTTGTCCCAAAGAGAACAGGAATAAAAGAGATATTAAGATCTTGCAGTCCTGTTCTTCCTCGTCAGAGAGGAGTCATGGCAGATCATGCCATCCTCTGCCTCCAGTGCCCAACTTTGTACCTAAGGAATCACTCATCCTTTGCTGAGGATCAATTAGGTATAAGAAATGGAGAAAAAGAGGATGCAGTCACAGAATATGGCACATTTTTGGAAGTAAATGGTGAAAACAATACTTGCTTTGCCCATATCTTTCCGTACCTATAGCTCCAAAACCAATAAAAGAGGCTTTTTGTCATGATGCTGTATTATGTTGTATTTATTGTTTTTTCCAGCCTAAAGTGCTTTGTGTGTGAGATTAAAAAGCTGCAAGTCTCGGGCCATCTGGACAACCAAATGGATTTAGTGTACAGGATCACTGCCAGATGTATGCCAGTTGTAAGTTTAATTTTTGAACATATAAAGTGCCTGAGGCTCTGTGTCTGTTATTCAGAGGAAATCATGTTCCAGTTTTCCAAAAGAATACAGATAAAGTTTGAATCTATGTGTGTGGTCTTTTCTCTTTCACATGGTTTAAGGCATATTCTGTTTCTCATAAAGAAAAATGATGGCAAGAGATTTTTGCATATTTCTGACATGTTACGTATGTTTGTTCACATCTGTCTGACCTTATGGAACAGTAGGAAACACAGCAATAAGTTTTCTGAAGGAGCTTCATTGAAATTGTTTAATTGAAAGATAAAATTTCACATAGTACTTTAGATTAATTTGCACTTATATTTATTTATGATCAATTAGGAGAATAAATGTTTTCAAGTATATAATTGTTTATAATGTCTTAAAAGTGATATTTAATTGATTTGATTTATTTTAAATGAGGAGCTAATGGAAGATGAGATATATTTTTAGCTTTACACACAGTTAGAAGGATAAAGCATATTAAATTTTTTTTATTTTGCAAATGTTCTCACATAACAAGGTCTACAGCACATCTGAGATAGATATTGTGAAAATGAGGAAAGGTGTGAGCACAGATAGCTCTGGGCTTTGCAAAAAGGTCTAGAGGATTTTGTTCCAAACACACCAGTTGAAATCCAGGGTAGAGCAGGATTTGGGTGATAGAAAACAGTGATTTGCGGGTCTGGCTCTCCTGCCTAATGCACTGCTGCCCACATCAGTGTATTTCTTTGCAGCTGAAATACCGGCATTGAATTACTTTCTCCTAAACAGACCTGAAGGCGCAATGAATCAGAGATAAATGTTTGGAAAAGAAAGAAAGACTTGTTCGTCAGGGCAGAGTTATTCCCCCTGACCGACAGAGCAGCGAGGGAGGAGCTGGTGAAAGACAGCCATCCACAGCAGCCAAGGGCTCCTGCAGCGGGTCTCGGTGCCCCCGAGAGGCACGGCGTGTGGGACAGCCCAGCCCACTGCGCTGACTGGGTTTGGCAATTTCCATCACAGTCAAGTTAAAGTATATGTAGACTAAAATAGGTTCAAATGTTTGGAAAAGGAGAGTGGTGGCAACTGGTAACGTCGCTAGACACTGCCAAGAAGCAGAGCCTCCAATAGGAATTTCTTTGCAACAATTTCTAACGCTAAAAACAAATCTCAGCTCTCTAAAACAAGGGCTGCATTAGCCCTGAAATCAGCAGGACTAATTGCATTCTTGCTCCTAGAGATAGATGAGAAGTTTTGGTTAGCAGCTCAGGTTGGTATGTTAGCAGATCAGATGATTACGCAGTGAAAGGGGCTCCATGTGTTTTTGGGTGCACCTTTTCAACAAAAAACCATGAAAGAAAAGCTGGCACTGTAATTTGTAGTTTATTGTATTCTTGAAAGTAATTTTCCCTGTGATATTAGCCATTTTTTTCTCCTGCAAACTCATTCAAGGGGTGGGAATCAGGGAAACCAAAAACTAGTAGGTTTCATAAAGTAAGGAACAGCAAATTGAGCAAAAGGAGGATTATGAAGACTAAATCTTTTGTTCAAAGAGTGATTAAAAAGCATTAAGTTGGATGAAGTCAATCTAGAGCTTAGCTGCACAAACCTTCTGCCCTGTTTTTCTTCTGTTTGGTTTTACATGTATTAAGAAATTAAAGGAGTGGGAGAGACCTCTTGAGGACTGATGAGGCTGGGGCTTTTTAAGAGTAATAGTTGAGCACTATCAGTTGGACACAAGCTCTGTTTCCTGATTTCCAGGCAATGTAAATTGTCCTGGACAGCTGAGTCCAAGAGCAGCAAGAATAAGTTGAGTGCTCTTTTCCAGCAGAGGATTGGAGCAATTCACACCCAAATGTGTGTGCTGTGGGGATTCCTCCAGGCAATGAAATTCTGGGATTTGTGGCTTTCTCTCCCCATGGCCTAAGTGAAAACGGTTCCCCTGCCCAACAGCAAGTACAGCTGCAGTTCATTGCTGAAATAGGGATGTATCAGGGTAATTGCTATTTGCTTTGCATTCAGAATACGTTGGTTTTTCTGTGCTTTTAGATTCAATCTGCACAAGATGCGTGCAACCAGCTCTCTGGGTGTTGTTTGCCTTAAAGAAAACTGTGTGTGTAGAGGAGAAGAGTTCCTTTCCAGGAAAGAGCAATAGTATGAAGCAGGAGTTATTAGTGGATGCTATATCATAGCCATGGACGTAAATCGAGAAAGACTAAAACCAACAAATAGTCAAGTTTCTGCACTCTGTGCACATCACTTGGAAAGCTCTGAGCCCTTTTTCCACACTGTGTTTATACAGAAAGATCAAGGATGGGGGAGAGAGCGCAGCTGTAAACATAGATTAAGTTGGTATATTATTTTTTTCCGCATCTTTTCTGTATTTACTGACTTAATTGTTTTCTTCTGTTTAGACTGTGGTTTTAAATGAATTGCTAGTGTGATTAAAAACTAATTGTTAATTGCAAAATCCTCTGTCTTCAGCCATTCCCCATCATGGGCTCTTTGTTCAGTACATTTTCTTATCCTCCCAGTTTGGCCTGATGACCTTTCCTTTATCTGAAATATTTTTGTTTCTGGTCTTTGGTGTCCTTATGAACATGACTAAACATTTCAGTGTTTACTCCTAGAGAACGCTGCCCTTGAACAGTAGCTGTGCCCCCGTAGCTCTGCTACAGGGACCAAAGTTTCATAATGGAGCAATGCAAAACTCTCCCAGTTGCCAGCAACATTACACTGAGTTGTACCAAGCAAAACTTTGCCCTGAAGCCTTTTGCTCTCCTTGAATCTTATTTTCCCCCTTGATTCACATTTCTCTTTCTAATGAAGACCAGAAGGAGGAGCTTCCCCCTCCCCAAGGCACTCAAATAGAGGTCAGAGGACAGCTATTTTCCTTCCAAAAGTTGGTTTTGGTATTTCAGCATCTTTCTCATTCTGTGATTGGGTGAAAATAGATATTTTCCTTCTCCTTCAGAGAGAGCTAATAAGTAGCCTAGTGGCTAGGGCACATGTCCAGAGCAGAAGACACTGAATACCTCCTCGGTCTGGTCCTTACCAGAGCCTGAGCTTAGCTCTTGTGCAGTGCAGGGCCCAGGGTGCCCGATTATCTTCATCTCCCCTCTTCTTTCCCTCCAACCATTCTCACCTCTCCCCCAAAATCACCATTATCCCCATGGAAATTTGCTTAATCAGCCATGTAACAAAAAACTCCATGTGGTTCTTAGCCAAGAAAGTTGAAAAACTGAAACAGAACTTGAGTTGAAGGTGGTTAGCTCCAACCATACGGAATACGCATATTTATGTTGGCTTTTTTTTCCTCTTTCAAGTACAGTGGATTATCATAGAATCGTAATGTCCTCTCAGAATTGCTTTTCCAAGGGGTGATGCTGTATAAATCATGAAAACTAGACATGGAAAATGTCAAGCAGGTCTCCTGGTCCAACCATCTGCCAGGAGAAGATTGTTCCCTGCAGAATTTTCCCCAGTGCTTTGCTGTAGAAAAGTAGCAAAGAGATGCTTTATCTGCAAAACAGCTCCACGCCTATTTATAGTCCTGCAGAACTCATTATCTTTAGTTACAGAGAAATGACTTTACATCCCTGTTACAGAATAAGGTCCCTCTGCCCATGGTGTCGCAGCTGAGTTTGCCCACATGCACATCCCCAAAGCCACAAGTGTGAAAGCTGATACGCATTTGCGGCTCGATGATTCAATCAGAAACAAATCTTATCCACCGCAATCACATATCCTGCCCTTCCATAGCATACTGATAACCAACCGGCAACCCCTTGATTGCTCCCCCACGAATAATGAGCAGCACAGCAAAATGTTCCTGTGCGTTTAGAGCAGAAAAGGAGCATTTCATTACCAGATCCTCCCCCTCCTCGCCAGAAGCTACCAAAGAATAAAATGGGAAGGAGAGATATGGCTTGTGGCATCTGTCAGTGCAAGTAGCCTTTGGTTCAACCTGGGCTGTTATAAATATTATATTAGAAGTATTAGCAAGAGCAGATTGGATTGCAGCGGGTCCAGAATGAGGCAGCCCGAAGGCTGGCAATAAAGCTGGAAGAAATTAAATGGTTTGGCATAGGTATCTTCTGCTTTGCATTGTGCAAGGAATGAAGAGGAAAGAGGGAACTCTTTCTGCCTTGATTTAGCTCATTTGGAGCATCTATTTAGAAGAGCCATTTTTGCCACCTTGGCAAAGATGGCCTGTGCCTGCACAGGCAAACACTGTGACCCATGACACTGTCCTCACAAAGTTTATTTAATTACCCTTATCACTGGTTTGTGCTTTTTTGGACATGCTTCTCCATATTTAACTGAGTTTGCATCACCATTGGATGTGGGCTATTAGCACTTTGGGCCAGAGCTTTGAGTGCAGATTCAACTTGCACAGGCTGTATGGGTGAGCCCGGGCACATCAGTGAGGGACAGAATTCGAAGAAATTCAGGTACTGAAAGGCGAAAAAATAGTTACTAGCTCATCTTGGTTTCACACAATGAGAGCTCCTGAAACTGCCATTTAGTTTTTACGTGCAGCTTCAGACACCACAATTAGTTTTTAAATCTGGTTCAGGTCTCTGCATCGTGGTTCCCCACCTATATCATGGAGAGAAAATTCTTTCTTTAGCCTGAACTTTTGTGAGAAGCTAAGAAAGTTCTGGCAGAGGCCATATGATTGCCTCAGTTAAATAGGAAAATTCATTGTATACGTTGGAATTCTGACAACTTCAAGGGAGACAGAAAATCAAGGGGGTGTGAATATATGTCATATTCCTTCCTGTTAGTGCAATTTTAGGTCTTACTTGTAAATAAAAATTGTTCAGCAAAAAGTTTGATTTTCTAGGTCCACAGTGCTACTTAAAATTAAAAAAACAAAAAAAAAGAAAACAAAAAGGCTTCTAACATTCCTCCTCCAGCAATGAGAGAACAAAGCAGGCAAGAATCATTGAAGAGGTGGACATTTCCCACACCACTAAATAAACCCTCTGCTTTGGTGTACGTGGGTGGTTAGGAAACACAGATGCCAGAAATTGGCCTAGACTATATTTCCCTAGAGGCACAGAGAGATATTGAGGGAAAACACAATCATTCTGTGATTAAGAAACCAGGATATATATATTTTTTTTTCCATTTTAAGAATGCAACAAACTGGAGGGGAACCACCTGAGAAAGCTGATGGCAAGAGGAGCAGGGAGAAATCATTCCAGTCAATACTTCTGAAGCGTGGGGTTGCATCATTTGATGCACAGCATTATTACCATAGCAGAAATGCTCATACAGAAGAGAACAGCCTTGATCATCTTGGGCAGAAGGCTATTACATAAGCAAGTATATATTTAATTGCCTTCTATTTGCTCTCTGGAAGGACTTTCCTCCCATTTCAAGTTGGAGGTAGGTCTAAACTCAAGAGCACTCTGCACAAAAATGCACTTGAAGTTTTCTGTTTAAGGACGTGCAGTTGCACAGCCTCCTTGAGCAACTTTAAATAGGTGCCATGAATGGCAAGTCGAGAAGCTGCATTATCATTAGCTTCCACCTGAGGGTAAAAAGAAATATGCTGTCTGACCTTAGATGGATCAGAAACACTGGCTATCAAGCAAATGGCAGTAAAATATCCCCACTGCTCTGCTACTGTTAACCACTTCTGGTATTGTGTCTGCCTTATAAAACGCACCAAGGTTAAGCTCCACTTGCAGGACTATAGCCTCCCTAGGACAGGACGAGGCAGCCACACAGCCTTCGCTGTAGTTACTGATGCCCATCCAAGGATTGGAAATCGTTTTCCATCACCACTGCTGACCCTGCTGGACTGTCAGTTTGCTGGTTTGAAATGTCCAGCTGCGGCTCTCTTAATCGTGACCTATCTTGGTGTCAGCAAATGACCCCCTCGCAGATGCGTCTTGCACATCTGCAAGAGCGAGGTGGTGCTCCCGTCTTCCCAGGTGACACAAATTTATGGTGTGAGATGCTCCTGCCCTGCCCGCTGCTCTGCCTCGCTGAGCTGTCCGCCCACTAGGCAGGGCCATGAACAACCTGCCCAGCACTCAAGCACCATCCTGCTGGGATGATGGGCAGTGCCAAGCCAGCAAGTCTTGCTGCACGGCCTCTTGCTCTCCTTTTGGTACAGACAGCTGTTCTTCAGGACTGTATTTCTGTCCCCCGTGCGGCATGGGGTACGTACAGTCATTTCCCTTCTCTGACTTCTCTTTTCACACTAGACACTGCAATTTGTGTTTTGGCTCTCTTTCTAATGACTGTATTATTAGCTCTATTTTCATCTCCTCTCAGCTGTTTATTTTGCATAGAGTTATTTTGGCTGCTCTACGTATGACAAATTGAGTAGCTGAACCAAGTCCACAAATGCTGACAGAGAAAGCACGTTGAGCAGCCCTTGTCCGACCACCATCATTTTCACCCTCACATGTGCTGCTGCTCCCTGCCCACACCGGCATCCCGAGCGCCATACTGCTGCGTTTCCAAACTTACAGTGACACAGCGAGGAGCAGAGTGACCATATGGCCTGAGGCAGCTGGGCCATATGAGTCTCCATTTGCAACACCTAGTTTGCGCTTCCTAAGACACAGAAGGTATTTAATATGGTATGTGTCACTTTATGGGATGTTGTGGCCTTAATTGCAAAGCCTGAAATGGTGCACAAAAACTGTCCTCTTGAAAATGCTCCCTGCAGGAACAGGATGCTTTGTCCCTCAGTGAGAGTGCTTTTTCCATTTGTATCCAGAACATCTGAGCAAAGCAGCCGACACTCTTCACCATTCAAGGTGGCTGGTCCTACCATCAGCAGCCCATCAGAGCTCTAGTTTTTGGTACAGCTAATGGAAATGTGACTCACAAAGGGGTGGGAGAAGTCTGTGGGGCCCTCAATGGGTTTAGGGAGGGGAAAGAAACTGCCTGACTCCAGTTTTCTCTTGGTCTCCTCACAGCTTCAGATCCCAGAGGTCTGTTATTTAGGATGGAGTCATCCTGAATTCACTTCTCACAGACATCCCTGTGTTTTTGGAAAGGCCTCATTTACGTATACGTATTCCCAAACTATGTCTCTGGGCAGCCCTCGCTGTGATCAGCATCAGGTATGAGCCCTGCAGTCTGCAATGGCACAGGAGATCGCTGCTTCCCTACTTGGCCATCAACAGCTAAAATGGGAATTTCCATCTGCACCATGCAGATTGACTGCAGATTGTTTGTATGGAGGGAATGAACTGAGAAAGAGGGAAGGAGCCCTCACCAGGGAGGTGAGGGACACCTTCTGCTTCCCTGGGAGCAAAGACTTCTCAAAGGTCCTATTTTCTTCTGGCTCACTGGAAATCCTTGAAGGAATGAGGGGAGGAAGGATATTGGGAGGCTACCTAAGAACAAACCGAGCACCTCATTGCCTAGAGAAAAGCAGGGAGGGCCTGAGTGGATGGAAGCAGAAATGAGTGATCTCCATTCAGATTTTCCCTTCCCACTAAATAAAGCTGAAAGCTGAAAGCTGAACAATTAAATAAAGCTGCCTTGTTTCCCAGGTTTTGGAAGAGGAAGGAGCACAGGTTATGTGTGTGTGTTGTTACAAAGAAGTCGTAGCTGGAAAAAAGTTTTCTAACAATTTTACCTCCCTCTAGCCAATCCAGGGTTTTAGCAGCAGCCTGGGATCTCTGGCGGGCGATAGTCCACTTCCCAGCAGAGAGAACGCTATGGAAATTGCGCGCAGTTTTTAATGTTTAATGACACAAAATCAATCGGAAGTGGTTGCCGGCTTCCACAATCAATTTTAGGAGATCTCTCAAAGAGCAGGAGAAAGTGGGAGAGTTTCCATTAGCCCTGGAAATCTCATCAACAGTAGGAAAATAGTGATAAACAACTCTGCACTCCAATAAACGCATTAACAACCCTGTCCTCACTCATTTCTCATGTCTCTGTAAGAGGATACAGTTTTGTCACCAGTCAGGCCATATCCTGGTCTCTATTCCACCCTTTCTTTGCACAGACACACAAACATCTGTATGGTTGTGAGCACCTTAACAGAGCGAGCTTTGAACTGTGGCTCACAGTTGCTGACCCACAAGCTGTCTCTGGTCTGGGAATATCTGAGGGGCAGAAATCACAGCAGGGTAATTCCCCTGCCTGCAGGGTCTGCCCCATAGTAAAAGGCACCTTAGCCAAAATGTAGGGTAGGATGTTGTCCTGCCCTATAGCTGAGTGGGAAGGGGCTCCCTGGGGAAACACGGGGCTCCGCATCCCAGCTGCACACGGGGACTAAGCGTGGTCAAACTCACCCAAACGCTCACAGGAGGCCACACTCAAGGGCTGCTCGGTCAGTGGGAAGATGCCTGCTGATTTTGACGGGCTTTATGCCATTTGCCAAGCTTAATGCTGCATGGCATGAAGTGCCCTTTTTCTGCCCTTGTTTTCGCTCAGACAGGGAGTGTGATGCCTTCTGTTAGCTGGAATCTGGAGAAAAAAAGACAGAAAAAGAGGAAAAAAGATTATTTTTTGCATCTTTTAAAAATCCCAGGACTAAGCAAAGTTAGGAACAGCCCTGACTGCAGCTCAATACAAATCAAGAAGCTGTTTTCAAATTTTGTAGGTTCGCTCCAGGACTCCAGCTAAGTGAAGTCAAGGCAGACTTTGTAATGCACAATTTAATCAGTGAATTTGTAGATCTCAAAAGGCGTGCTTAATTTAATATTGTTTCTAATGGCTATTGTCTTCATGCTTGCCTGCTTCCCCGGTGTTTTTCCCTTTTGTAATTACTTGAATGGGCATTTCCAGGTGCACTGCATATATTAGCAAGCACTTTCATTTTAGTAATGAGTGAGACACTTTCAGTCTTTATTTCTTCATTGCCCTAATACTTACTTTATTAAAGGTCTTGATTCTTCTAAAGGAGAAAAATGAACATTTACCACTCGTTTCTGCCTCATTTTCCTCTTCTACCTCACGATGCCCTTGAGAACAGAAGAGTTAAATTATTGGCCAGTGTTGGATGAGATTTAAATTACCAGAGAAAAGCAAAACTAGAAGGGGATGCTTGGGCAATGCCTATCCTCACCCATAAAGCACTTGTTGAACTTAAAGCCATTCCCGTGATTGTCGAGACCTCAGGGCTATTTTAAGCTCTGTTAGGGGTACCTGCAGTGCCTGTTTCCTACACCCCGTTACCATCCCTTAGCGTTAAGACGTGTTTTTCCACTCCTTGCCCCGCAGCACATAGCCCGGGGACTCATGGGGTGCAGGCGACTGAGCCTTGCCCGGCCACCCCAGGCTGCCGATTAACGCTGTGCCAGGATTTCAGCATCAGCGGGCAACCTTCATCCTGCCGCTGAGCAGCATTTATTATACATGCACAGCATCCCTTTGCCACACGCTAGTCTAATTTTTGGATTAGCTGTTTATTAGCGTTATTACAAACATGGCTCTTCAACTTCTATTAAATGGTACTGCAGCCCCTGCGCTCCCACGTGAAGCCTGTGAGGAAGCACTTGGTTCACTAAATTACCCTGCAAATGTCAAACTTGCTCTGTATTATTAGCTGTACGTCTTACATCCTCTTTATTAGGATTTTGTGTCTTGAGGGTGCCCTGTGGCGTATAGATTTTTTAAAATACAAACCAGTGTCATTTCGCTGTTTAAAAGAACATTTAATTAAACTGGATTCATTGCTTGTATGGGGCAAGTTAAATGAAAACTAAATAGATGGCATATGATTACATGTTATTAAGAAGAGCGACTGCTCCAGAGACCAAACTCTTTTAACACAACATTAAGCTGAACTCATTTCATATGCACAGGTTAGCTCTGGCCTATGAGGAGAACACATTTTGAGAAGATCAGCAGAATGGTTATGGGCACTAAACAGCTTTTAACAAAATGTGTGTTTCAGGCAAGAAACCTTTCCTAAGCTAGACTTAAATATGTTAATGACAGAAATCAAAGCTTCGCACTGATTCTAGGTAACCTTTTAAAAATTACCACCTTTATAGTATCACATGTAAATGATAACATTGGCTTTGTTTATTATTTCACTTGGTATAAATTAAAAAAGGGCCACAATGAGTATAAAAACAAAATTTGAAGTATTTTGTAGGCTTGAGTCGTTTGGTCACATCATGACTTTTTAATGGTTTTCAGGAAAGCAAAAGGAATCGTAATTAAAAACTCCATTACACAATTTCCTATTCCCTACTCCATTTATGTTAACACTGTTCGTACAATCAGATTTTTTTTAAGAGCACTCACCAAGTTTCCTTTCCAGGCATCCTAAGCTGTTTTTTTTTGTAAGTCCACCACACCCATGTCCTTCTCCAGCCCCATCCCTAAAATGGCCGTGAGCCTACAAAGCCTTCAGCAGTGCTGTGGCACTCAGTGGGCAAAAGCTGCTAATTTTTACATGAATCGCAGCCATCTCATCATACCCTTATAGCTACCAACTGCTCTGAGGTTAGGATTGCCTTTGGTGGCTTTGCCCATTGTTTGGAGCCGGGATAAGGGTTTGGGTGTGTACCACTACATGGCATTGGCCAGATGTCATAGCCCTCTTCCCCCTTCCTTCTTATGCACCCTCCTTGCCTGTTGATTTACCTGTTACTAAGGTTAAAGCCATGACAGTGACAAGCTGCAGCTCAAGCCCTCTTCAAATCCTCACAAGCACACCACATCTATTTTCTCTGCTTGCAAGTGTGCACGCACAGCTAGAGCTCCAGAGAGGCAGCTCTCAGCATGAAGTTCATGGTTGAAAAGCATTAGATGATTGAGATCTTGTATTTAAAACTGGAATTACCTGTTTCTTCCAATAAAGTAACTTAAAATCAGGCTGCTTGGCCTGTAGCTGTTGGTGGGACCAGTGCTGCATGTCCCCGGTACATGTTCCCTGAGCATCACTGTGTTTTATGCAAATAATTAATTTGCCAGCGGTCAGGACATTTCTGTGGGAGGATTTGGCTGACAGAGCTCCTCAAAATCCCACAGAGAGCACAAGGAAGAGGTTTCTCACGTGTCAAGTAGATGCATTCAGAGGTGAGGCTGCACCTCAGCTTCCCCTGCCCTCTCTGGAAGGCAGCGCTGATCACCCCGCTCTGCCCAATTCCACCGATTCCAGCAGAAGGTTTATAAATCCCCTAGGCATGGAGATGCCTAATGACCAGAATCAATACCTATGTCCCAAAAATGGTGGAGCTTAACTCCTCTGCTCAGCATTCCCCCGAGCGGGTGCTGGTAGCTCTGCTTGCTGCCCTCGGTGCTCCTGCCATGGCCCCAGGGCACCTTGCTGCTAGGAACTACAGCTGAAGCCCCGGGCGCCTCCGAGGGCTTTTTGGGCTGCTGAGTGCTGCCACAATACGTGTCCCTGATTTAATAACCAGGATAACTTTTGCCTGTGCATTAGGCCAGACATGTCCCTCTACCTCTATGTAGGTCAGCGAGCACCTTGGGAGCACAGAAGTGTGCTCTGAAAAAAAAAAAAAAAAGAGGAAGAGACCTTCCTATTTTAAGGTTGCTTTAATTGCTTTTCATGCTTTTCCTAACGTTTGAGAGAGGAAACTCTTCCCCTGGAGCACCACTTCCCTCATTCACGCCTCTTCTGGGAAGACCTGGAGATCTCAGCCTCCCCGGCACTGAAGCCCAGGCACCTCACCAGCTCTGCTTCTCTTGGGGTCCCTCTCTAGCTGATCTCTCTTGTCTTAGCACGTCTACTTTTTATCTTTATTTTTTGACTGCAAAAGAAACAGAGCCCTTCCATGCATTGCTAATTCGAGTATGCAGCCACATATACATGAGAAACTGAATTACTGCAAACAAATTGAAACAAATAAGACAGTCTTGGAGCAACTCTGCCTTCCAAAGGGAAGGGTGGTTGTCCAGAGGTCGAGCTTATAACTTCTGAGCTTTGAAACAGGCTCTTAAATGGAGATCCCTGTGTCTTTTCTGTTCGTTAACACAATCTACCCTTGGGGCGCATCAGTACAGATGCAGCTTTGAGATGAGTTTAGTCAATATAACGTGCAGGGATGTAATTAGCAGCATTGGAAGGGCTGCTGTGGGCAGATGGGAGTGGAAAAGGCTGCGCTTGTTGTGAGACAGGCTTTTATACGTATTGGCCTGGGAGTATGGAGCAATGTGTGATGAATGACCTTACAGAATGATAAGCCAGTTGAACAGTAAACCATGGCATCTGGGTCCCTTGCTTTGTTACAGGGCAGTTGTAACCTCTCTATAAATCATGCCACAATGAGGTTTCCCTTAGTAATCCGGGTTAATCTTTCCTGCCGTGTGGGTTAGCTACCCAACGGTTTAAATGAGCTGTTCAACTGGATGGCCTGAGGTTCACCTGCAAGGTCAGAACCCCCAGATCTCTCTGGACGTGGTCCTTTGCCTTCCAGCAGCCCCAGGTTCTGCCTTAGAGCCAGGGCTATCTTCAGGCACAGCCTCATGGCCTCTGCAAGGTGAGAGGAGTAGCAGCCAGGACCAGACCTGTAGGAACCAGAAATACTGCAAAGTTTGTGCTGCAAAGCTTCTGCCTTTGGCAAAGTACAAACTCTTAGTTGTTTTTTTCTCTTTTCAATCGTATTTTTTTATACTCCCATACCATCACCTGCTGCCAGCCATGCCGTGTTACACCATGGGTACTTGAGTATTTATTTCATAGTTTGCCTTCTGCCCTGACAGTACATCCATCCAAGCAGCAGTTTGGCCGACTTATTTCAAGAAAGATCCCAATCCCAGTAATAGCTGCTGATGGAAATATTCTGTGGCTGCTGACTCTCCGGCTTTGTCGGCTCTTCTTTTCCAGAAAACTGTAATTTCAGGCAGTCTTAGCATCCACCCTCACATTGCAAAACCTGAGAGAACCTGTTTTTATACTAATGCACCATTGCCTGTGTCTTCCCTGGAATTAAACCCAGGACACCAGGGTTCACGCTCCCATGGGCTGTGCAAGCACTGCTTTCAACAGCCTAATGCTTGCCCTGGGCTTAGATGTCAGTCATTATTAGGAGAAAAAGAATGAAATTGAGAAAGAAAAGATTTAGTGTGTAAAATGGGTAACAATACTTCTGTGCCATGGTGTCTTGTATCATATCTCCAGTGCTGGTCATTTCAGCTTGGGTTACAACTCTAAATGGTTGAACTATCATGATTGTTTATTAATTGTTTCTCCAGGTACGGCTACAGGTGGAGACCTAGGGAAGAGTATCCTATACATCTTACATATTCAGGGCAAGCACGTATGACAGTTTTCCTCAATATTTTTCCACCTATTTCAGCTCAGGAAATTCCTCCACTGGGCACTGGATATTCCTCCTCAAAACACTTCTCATCCACAAAGTTGTTGTCTTCTCTTGAACCTGTGTAAAGTTTTAACATCCATTCCTCTTTCAGGAGGAGTCCCAGAAGTCACCCAGCTGCCATGGGAAGAGCCACCTCCTTCTTTGGGGCTTATAGATCTGAGCAACAGCAGCCATGAGGGGAGGCAACTGCTGTCAGCAAACTCATTCACAATCACTGATCCAAATTTGGATCAAATCCTTACAGTCGTCTTCCATAAATAATGCTTTGTCCTTCACATCATAAAAAAAATTAAATTGTTATTTATACAACAGATGCACCTAAAAACCACCAGCCAAGATGAGGACTCAATTGTGCTAGGCACTATAAAAACAAGCTCTAATCCCCCAAAGAGCTTTTAAAGTAGGGAACTGATAGTTTAGTTCTCCGAGGAAGACCAGTCACTGTGAATCTTTAGAATATATTTCTATGCACAGCAGAGAAAGTAGCTGGGCTTTCATTCCTTTCAGTTCTTGATAGCACACATAAAGCACCAAACACAAAAGCCAAGTGTGACTGCAACTCGAATCCCAGACAGAATCTGTGTGCAAATCCTGCCAGATACATCCGCTGACTTCTGAGCAGAAATTTCTTCCTGAATCAGGAAAATGACAAGCTGGGCATCGCTCCTCACTTAAAATATCAGCCCAGCAGTGGTAGTCTTGATTGCGACAGGCTTCGTAGAGACGAGCAATCCCAAATCTTTACCATAAAAGCATATTTCTGACTTCCTGCTATTGCGTTGCATTCATGGACATGCTCAAAACAATCATTTTTAGAGCGGTTCAACTCCTGAGCTTGCCTTGGTGTGTTTTGAAGCAGTTTGTTCTAAGCAAGTCATGTTCACTATCCTAATCTGACATGAAGCCTGATGGAAAAATCTGTGATCGATTATAGCGGCAGAACAAAGAGATATGAGAGGAAAGCAATGCAAAAGAACAGATATCAATCACTGGTTCGCAACGAGACTAAAGAAGGTAGCTGGTGATATTACTGAATTTGAAGGCAGTGTAGCACATCTTTTTGCTGTTGTAGGTAAACACTCCGAGCTGCAGACTGTTTGTCTTACAGACAGACCGATTTGGTATGAAAAGTGGATTTTGAAGTATGGATTTTGTTGGAAGGGGACAAAATAAACTATTGGTTTGTTACCTTGAAAACAGTGTAGCATGTAATGAGTGTTTGCAGCAGTTTCACAGCTGCTTATGTACTGTTATTTTTAAGCTTCTAAGTATTTTTTATATTTGCAATTTTTAATTGATTGAATATGAAATATATGATGG
Source organism: Vanellus vanellus (assembly GCF_965231255.1). NCBI lineage: Eukaryota > Metazoa > Chordata > Aves > Charadriiformes > Charadriidae > Vanellus > Vanellus vanellus. The sequence goes on from NC_138910.1 coordinate 7,248,583, forward strand.
AATGAATTTGTATTGAATAAGAAATAGCTGACACAATCAACAAACTCTTTAATGTTGAGTTAGATTTTTTCTCGTTGCTGGACAAGATCATACTTCAAAGCAAATTAAAAATGTGAAGCCAAATTCTGATTGCAATGCAGGCAACAGAAATCTTCCTGTCAGCCTCAATAAAAGCAGGTGTAAGATTTCAGTATTAGTCCAGTCCATCCAATTCACATGTCTTTCTGTCTTTATCTAATCTAATACATGGTCGTGAGATAAATTACAGGAGCGTATGATAAATTGCATTGCTATTCATTTTTGGCAAGATCACCTATACTCTGGCCACTAATTCATCTCCGCCAGGATCCGTTGTAACATACCAGATCCTTGAAACAGCCTCCAAATAATGTCATTTAATTTTCTTTAAGAAAACAAAGAAATTGTATCTGCTGGCAAATATCCTGCTTACCCTCACTGAAATAAATATCTCACTGCCACCTCTGCAAAATCATGGTTATAAAAATATAAAAATTTATTTATAGCATTAAGAGTCTCAAAGATACTAAGTCCTTATATTCTATTTGAGTGGGAGACTGTGACATAATTTAGCTTGAGGGATTTCAAAGAGTCATTAATGTGGTTATTGCTGTGTTCATTGTTTTTTTGCCTAGAGACCTGATAATACAGATAGAATACACCAAACAGTAAAAATTCTGCAATATACTGTAATAATTTTTCCCAGTGCTTATTTAGAGCAGTTCACCACTCTTGAACAAAAGTACAGTCCTGAAGCACACCAGTACCACCTTGGACCAACATATTCTTGTATCTCTGCTAGATACCATTCCTGTCCATCTGGGAGTGGAAAGAGGAACATCCCGTCTAAGCAAAAAGAAAAGATAACTTTTTTTCCCTGACACCCATCAGATCCTCCCTTGCCTTCCACATGAACTCTGATGGGTAGTGAAAGCTGATGGTGAAGTGCCTCTTGAAGAGTTGTGAAGAATTGAATGTGAGGTGTTGGGAGGTGTGAGCTAAGGAAGGCTGACTTCGTGAGTTGTAGGAGAGTTCCCCATTACCGCTAGTGTGAAGGAGGACCAGGACATTGCAAGCACGTATGACTGAAACAGAAAAGCTGATATCAAGTCCATTGGTGGTAAACACCCTTGGTCCCACCACCAGGATGAGCTGTTGGATGTGCCAGGGTGGTGGTGGGCATCGGGCATCATCCAGAGCCAGTCCCATGTCCCAGCCCGGTGCCAAGGAATAGGGGAAGCAGTAAGCTGATGGCAATTTTGGCTGGAGAAGACATGTAAATGCCTGCACCCCTGCTCAGTGCCAGCCCAGGAAATTGCTTTCTGCTTCTTGACACTGCTGCTTCGATTGCCCACAGCCACCTCCTCCTCCCCGTCCTGCCGTAAATCGCTGTGAAACGGCGCTGTGAACCGTCCAACAGCTGCTGAATTTCACCCAGGAGACTGCTGCACCTCAGTGGTGAGTGAAGTGGGTTTGCATATCAAGATTTTACAGTAATTTGGGGCATTTTGAGATGGAAGACACTACTGATGTGAAAAGACAATTATCATATTTATTGCAAAATCCGTTATCCACAAACCAAGCAGTACTTCAAGACAGAGCACGTATTGCAGGTTGATGTGAAAACCTGGCCTTGCTGGTGGGAGGGAAAGTTTTCCTGGTGATTTCAGGCAGGTGAAGGCTTCATTCTACACTATTTAGGAGCAGCTGAGGCATAATGGTTACATCCAGTTAATTGGATGCATTGCTATAGGCACTCGAGAAATATGATAGACAGATGCATTCAGCTAGGTAGATATCCCTTGGTGTAGCGAGCTGAAGTCAATTACAGAGTTAAATTGTGAAAGATTTGACCTGATGTCATTTATATCTCGAGTCATAATTAACACTTAAAGTTCAACTCTATGGCAATTTTCTTTTAATAACACTTAAAACCTATATAGAGCTCAAAGAATTGCATAGACATGATGAAGGATGACTTGAGTGGATGCCAGAATTTCAGCGTTAGTAATTAATCTTTAAAACACCTTTCCAAGGCATATGGGTAGCATCATTTCTCTTCAGTTTCTCCTTTGAAGAGAAGCAGGGTTTGCCCAATGCCTCCCCGAAGTCGGTGGCACCTGGAGATAAGGAGAGGCTTTATCAGGTGCTAAACTAGCTAACGCTCAGCTCAGCCCTGCTCCCATCTTTTTGTTTTGATGTATTTTTAAATTGCACCACAGTCTTTAGAAAGATTGGGGTCAAATTTCTCATCAAATGGCCTGTTTTTTCCAATTAGAAGCTATGCAAATGCAGAAGTAAAAATCTGCCGTAAACACAGCTTCTGCTTGTAAGATTTTCATGTGGCTGAAATACGAATCTCACTGGGGGAAGAAACGCGCCCTCGGACTGAGACCTTGTAAGCCGAGATTCAGCTTGCTGCAGATTTTTATGGTCAAGTTATAACTGCCTGTAAAACAGGGGTTTAAAATGGAAGTGCTGACAAAACTTTTAAACTACAACAGTGGAAATGGCGCCGCAATAATTTATAATCTACAGGCAGCTTTGGATTTATTATCACAATGACAAATGCACTGTCATTGTTAATAGGATATTTCCCAGCAAGGACTTCTTGTTATGCAAGCCAGGTTCACTATGTCATGCAGCATGATAGCAATAAAGTCTACAAGAATTTGTAATGAACTTCAATTACTAATAGATTATGGTTAATGGGAAATATGTGCAGTAAAGATATGGGTTTTTATATGCGCCTTCTGGTACTCTACAAGGCAATGATTTATGCTACAATTTATGTTAACATTCTCCAGTACGAAAAAAAAAGACTAAATTGGTGGAAAGCCACTCCATCCATAACAAATATTTAAGATAATTTTGCACATCATGTAAATGAAGATGTAAAATTAGATATTAATCCATTTCATTTTAGCATTTGTATTTTTATTAAAAATGAAGACTTTGCCCTACTGTGTAATGACATTAAAAAATCCTATCATGGGCTGCAAGCATGAATTACACCAATGTAGAAATGGCGACAGCAACCGCGCTGTAAGTGCATTTGTTCAATTTGCTGTTGTAATTAACAGAGCAGTGAGAATATTTTTCTACGTATGATTTAAAGTAACAGCCCTGAAGCTGCTCAGGCAGATGGGTTCGATGCAGAGGGGGTATACACGTGAAGACCGGGCTCCTTTGGAGGGGGTCAGCCTTTTCCTCCCCCACTTTTGCTCTCCCCCAACTTTCCCACGTGGCATCGCTCCAAAGCCGTGCCTCATCCGTGGACGTCGGGCTATTCCTTTCCCTGCACAGCAAACCTCCCGCAGGAATTACTTTGGGAAATAATCACCTGATGCAGCAACAGAGCCACGAGCTCACGCTTACTTATCAGAGGGACACAGACACGGGTGTTTGCCTGCTATTTCAAAGGAGACTTCCTCCTCCTCCTCTCTCTCTCCCTCCCTCCCTCTGGCTTTTTTTCTCCTGTACCTGTAATATACTCTGTAAATTCCAGGTTTATGCACCCACAAAATGAAAAGACAAAAGGATGTCTCCCGATTTAAAAACAAATGCTGTTCAGCACCATCTCTGCTGAACCTATAGATGCAATGTTAAGGATTTCGTTAACCCAGAGTCACATTTCTGCAAAATATCTGAAATATATATTTGAGCCTGAAAGGGGCATCCATGCATGAAGAACTTGCGGGATCATTTCTGGTATATTTTTAATACAGACAACCTGATGACCGGCTCGTTTCAATCAGTGTTATGTTGTTTTAAGACCACTGTTCTCAGCAAACCTCTTTATAAAGCCTATAAATTCACTTTCTGGGGTTGGAAGTGAGGAAGACCCATCCTGTTGGCCCACACATCCAGCTGGGGGTCTGCAAAGAGCAAGGCTGGCCTGGAGATGTGCTTTTGGACTAACATTCTGCTGGCTGAGATAAGGCAGACTTTCTGAGAGGAAAACAATTAATTCGGTGCAGAAAGCACACAGGTAAGCTCAAAATTGCCGTATAAATCCCAGCCCGTGGACATGCTGGAATCCCCAAACATACTCTGGAATAGTAGTATCTCGCTTTACAGTTAAGGGTGATTCTCGCATGGAAATGTGGCTCTTCAGGCTTTTCAGAAGTTGTTTGAGAGATTTAAAAAAACTCCTTCACTTTTTATGTTCAAATGAGCATAAAATTGTGCTTCCCCACACTCACTTCCTACTAAATAATATTTACAGCACTTACTTCTTGGAAATATGTGTGTTACAAATTTAAAAGTAAAAATAATTTATCCCTTAAGGGTGCTCTTCTGATTCAGTTTTCCCCCAGCCCCTTAATGGAAGAAGCTGCATATGCAGAATGGAGTTTACTGTAAATGTTTCCCCCCCAGTTTTTTAGTGAAATTCATAGAATCATAGACTAGCTTGGGTTGGAAGGGACCTTTAAAGGTCCAACCCCCCTGCCATGAGCAGGGACATCTTCAACTGGATCAGGTTGCTCAGACCCCCGTCCAACCTGACCCGGAATGTTTTCAGGCATGGGGCATCTACCACCTCTCTGGGCATCCTGGGCCAGTGCCTCACTACCTTCAGTGTAAAAACATCTTCGTTATATCTAGTTTAAATCTTCCCTCTGTTGGTTTAAGCCATTACCCCTTGTCCTATCACGACAGGCCCTGCTAACAAGTTTTTCCCCATCTTTCCTGTAGGCCACTTTTAAGTACTGGTGTCCCCAGAGCCTTCTCTTCTCCAGGCTAAACACCACCAAAAATTCTCCTCAGAAGCAAAAGCAGTGGCAGAGGATCTCCCTGACGTGTCTGATTTTAGGGGTTTTCTTCTCCAGCCTGGGGTGAAAGTGCCTTTCCCTGCAGTGAATTCTGCAATTCTGCTTTTAAATAAGACCCCGTGTAGCTCCGCGCACCCAGCAAAGCTGCCTCTCCCCATCCTCTCCCCTTCTGGTTAAAGAGGGGGAGGAGCTCTCACGTGCTTGCACATTGAGTCTCCTTTATTGTGTGTGTGGTCTTCTCCTTCTTTCTTCTCTCCAGATCATCTCTGCGGTTCCTCATCTTTCCTGCTCTCTCCCACATTTTCAGAACAAACCTCCCCAAAAAGACTCTAAAGCTTTTTCCTTCTATTTTTTACCTCTGCTAAACCAGAAAACAACAGGGCCTGCACGTGCATCTTGTTGCTGGGTTTTGTTGTTGAATTCGAGTTGTTTTTTTTTTTCTCTGGCGTTTCTGTGGCTCCCAAAGATATGTCACTCCTGACAGGGTTGATGTGGCGATGTTCAGCAGTCACCTCCTTCACACGCACCATTTAGAAGAGGTCACTGACAGCACAAAAGAGCTATGAAAATAATTGTAACTTTAATTTGTTTCCCATTAGAAATGCATGCAGCAATATGTCCTAATGAGAGATTTTCTTTGTTTCTCACTTCAGCATGTCACCATAACAGCTTACAGATATACTGACATCTTCTAATGCAGGAATCTGTATGTAGCACTGTGTAAAAGTGGCAATAGATTTTTTTTCTTTGCTCAACAGCTGACAAATATCATGGAAACATTCTAAAATACACTGGAACTAATCTTTGATCAATAGGAGGAGTGTGTGTTTCAAACAATTCACTCTAAAATGAATATAAACAGCACTTAATGCCCAATATGGTCTCTTGTAAATCACTTCAATTCTTTAATAATCTACATTGTATCAGAAATGTATACGCAAAAATAAAACACAATTTCTTGCAGCTAAATCATTACCTAAAGTAAACCATTTCAACACAATCAAATTATTTCAATGGCAGAAATCCCACCTGTCTCACCGGATAAACCAAGTATTCAGACTATTAAATGCATCCAAGTGACTATATTGTATTCCACCACGCATTTATGCCTTGTAGAGAGCATAACACTTCTTAAAACCGTAAAATCATACAGCAAAACAAATGCATCAACTACTGGAGTTGAGACAGCCCCACATGGAGAAAGGAGCGAGGAGGTGAAGCACCTTTTTGCTGAACATCCTATACTATGTATTGGACAGATTTACCTGACATGACCCCATTGAAAATGAAACAAATCCTCCTGAAACCAATCACTTTGACACCACAGTTCATTTTTAAATCTTCTGTGTTACAAAGCTCACAAGCCATGCATGGCCCTTGCTGCCAAGCTAGTGAAAGCCTGCAACCAGGAGGTTTGTGTGTTTAACTAAAAACAACAAAAAGCCCTGTGTGACAGCAGTAACTGATTCCTAACAAATGGTTTGCATCAGGGCTCATTAGTGAAATCCTCCTCTCCAGGACAGTTGTCACCACTGCTGTGCCTCAACCGTCTTCAATCGCTTCACTCTTGCAGTGCCGGTATGGACCTGGTACACAAATCGCTCTGCAGGTGCAATATCATAAAAATAAAGTGAAAAGACAGGGACAGGAGACCAGTGCCATTAAATGGAGTTGAATGAAGAGGCAGGAACAGGCAACCATCTCACGTGCAGAAGGTGTGAAGCCACTTTTAGGGTAACTGGAGATATTTGATCTTGAAGTCACAGCAAGCTCAAGAGATCCCATTGGGCAGCCACCCAAATGGTTGGTCATTCTGAGCCTCCACTCTTGCCAGCTGCACTGAGAAGATGTAATTTGTTCTGCAGAGAGTTTTTGAATGAAGATGTTGAAACCACATATACTTCTTGATTACTTTGTAGGAAATGGTCTGGTTTCTGCAGTGCCTGAGTGGATGGTCCAAGTTACATCTGATTATACAACATTCATATGATAAACCACAATTGACTACTTCGTGAGTTACATATTCATAGATTAGTGCAGAATTAATAGGGTATTAAAGCTCACTTATAACAACAGGTATTAATACTGATTTCTTAACAGGCTCCAAAAATTGTATTCAGTATTGAAGTAAACTAAGCCATTTATAAAGTATGAAAAATGTATTTCAGCTATTTGTGTCTGACCATTTGCTTTGGATCAAGAAGCAAGAAGTTAACTCATGGCTCAATCACTATTACACTCAGGTTGTTATTAAAAAGCACCTTCCCATCTCTTTTTTCGCTGCATTCAGGCTTTCTTAACTCTTCTATTACCTGACGCTTTAATTCAGGAGGAGCAGTTTTAGAAAACTCATAAGTTTCTGTCAGGAAATCCAGCAACAGCTCCCCATCCTTGTTCCCTTCAATAAAGCAGCTCGTTATGTCCATGTGGGATGGGAGCTCGTGGAGCTGGTACTTCAGCCCAGCTGAATCCAGTATCCTTTTGATGTCAGCAGAGGAAACGTAAGAGCAGAGATCATCCAAAGGGAAGGAAGACCCATACTTCTTCCACAGCGTTTCCCAGCCACTGGTTCCTGAGAGATAAACCACCAGAAAAAATGCTCAGGAACAAGGAAAAACACTATTTGAACAAATTTTTTATAATTTGGGGTTTTTAGCAGTAGTCCTCGTTGCGAGCAGGGTCTTTCCAGAGTTGGACACGTGTTCCTGGGGCATGGTGGAAATGGCTGCCTCCCTGCTTCTGTGCCTTAGGGTTGGGGGGGAACGGACATGTTACCTACCCCAGAGCTCCAGCACATCCCACCGAGCCCCAGCTGCGGCCAGAGCAGCTCAGTGCACTCAGTCCTCCCCCCCTTCAACACGCTGCACCCCTCTGCTTCATGCACATGGACAGTATCTCTGAGGGACATCCTTCTACAGTCCACGTGCTGAACACTAGCTATTCAGTGCCATCTTCTTGATTTAATCTATTCCCTAGAATTCAGCTGCCTGTTTGGAAGACCAAATCCTCTCCTGTTCCTTCACCTAATTACTTTGTGGTCGAGCTACAGATGAGCTTCATTGAAACTCTTATTATCAGTAAACTATCTCTCTGCTGTGTGAAATATGTGGGGTACAAACCCCTGAGCACATTGTCCATGCGTGGTGGAGAAAAGGGTGGGACGGACAGAGCGCAGGATGAAACTGCACCATCGTCCTGGCCTTCAGCCTTCCCTCCCATGATGCTCACACGGGCATGGTCGATGAGAGGGCTGCCCCTCACCCACGCAGACCTCCCCAGTGGGGCCAGAAGGATGTTTTGGCTGTGTATTATTCGGGTGTGCACAGATGAAGGGTGAGGAAGGAAAAGGCTCCTGTAGCATTGCAATCACTTCCAGAACTTAGCCCATGCCAAGCCCACACTTGCACACACACCTCTTCTCGAGGGACATTTTACAAAGAAAAGCAGCTGGGTAAGCTGAAAACTCCCCAGATATACCTTCACGGATTTATTTCCCCTCACCCTGGATCTGTGATTCAGCGTTTCTGCTATAAATCATTTATAAAAGGATCACCCAGAATGACTGGACGGGATGAAAATAACTTGGAGCCTAATGAGCAGCTCTTGAGCGTTATGACTATAAATCTCCATAACTACTAAAACCAGTTGCTCGGCGGTTTTGCAAATGCTTTATCTGCAAACAGTTATTTATAGTCAAATGAACAGTTCGTTGTTTAGAAGAGAGGCTACAATATTTTCTTTCACCTGGTGGAAATTGAATGCAGAGCACTAATTGCAGAAAATTTGCTGGTGTCAGTGTTGTGTGACTCAGTGCCATCTCTGAGCCGAGCAATTATACACTACCTGAACGAAGCATTATTATAATAGCTCTCAATAGGCTCAGCATATGGCACTACTTTTGTTTTCAAGGCGATGTAAACAGATTTTTTAAATGTGTTAAAAATAACACCGCATAGCTCTTGCAACTTGCCTGCTCTCCCGGCAGGGACAGAGCAGGAGGGACCGTAACCTTCACCGACTGACCAAGCCCTCTCCTATCAATCTTATTCCCAGACTGGATTTTAATTAACACGTCCTAATGTGTTTATGTTGGAGATGACATTACCTTCATTTTTTTAAATGAGCTTTGTTCCGCTTATCTTGCGGTACCTCTTTTTGCTTCAGTGCTCATTTTCATAGCTCTAATTCCTTCCCCTCTCTATACTCTTCTTTCCCCCAAGGTTTTCCCCTTCCTTTCCTCTCTGCTATTCTGAGATCTGTTCCTCTCTTTCATTTTCTTGCTGTCCCCAGCAATTTCTACTCCATTCTGCTCCATCCAAAAACACAGAGTCACCTGGCCAAGAGAGAACTTCATATACTTTTCATGAATTCATGATTTTCATCAATGTGATTTTTAATCACATTAATTTTGAACAGACACATGTTCCTCCCTGTATTCACATTTCATGAATATCCAAAGGGACAGGTTAAGCCATTGGAAAACAGTTTCAATTAACTCTATGGAGGTAATCAGCAATAGTCTGATACTATGATCTATTCTTATTCAGCCAAAGAAGAACAGTAACTCATCATTTAAAATACCCATTTCTTGTAGTAAACTGCTTGAAAATACTGTAAACCAAAAATGTTTTGGAGAAAAACAGTTTGAATGAATTCAGGTCAAAGAAGTGTCACTTTGTTGTGGATGTCATGAACACAAAAAAGGAACTTCACTAAACACATTACAGTTTGCAGACACAGCCAAATTCAATATAAAATTAAACTTCAACCTCTGAACAAATAACATGACATCCCTGACAAAACTATCAGATGTGATGGTTTACACAACAAAAAATTCTGTAGCTTGTGAGGCAAATTAAAGGCTTTCTAGAGTCAAACTAGACCCCACTGTTGCAGCATCTCTAGCATACTGTGCCCATAGTATTAAAAGGTCATCGTTTACTCTGCTCCCTCATTTTCCTGCTGGATTTACCACAGAGCATCTCTTTGAGCTCTGAAACAGCCTAAGAAGGCCATTTTCCACCCAAAATGATGATATTAAGGAAATGGGCAGTTTGAGAAGAAAATGAACCATATGTGCTCTAACACCTGCTGTATGGCACAGCCGAGCCCCGTCGTAGCCGTTTGCTTAATGCCACAAGTCTCGGGGAGCGAGATAATGCGGTACCCAGCCTGGAAAGCCTTTTACAGAAAATAGCAGAGGCTGCAGGAGCTCTTGCGAGCCAGAGCCGCGGGATGGGGCTCTCCGCTGCTGTCCGTCACTGGCCAGGCTGTAGGACGGGGAAGGGCAGAGGGGGAGATAAAGGTGTTTTGTGCCCATGGCACGGGTTTGCCGGCTCTCAAAGCTTTACAACCTGCAGTACGGAGCTGCGTAGATATAAACGCGCAGATTTCAATAGATGTAGGTGAATGGACACCATTTATTACTCAACCAGTTCACCTCTATTGGCAGTAAAGGATATTTTAAATAAAAATGTCCGTTGTTTTCTAGCTGGCCTGCGTTGAACTTGCAGGAACCCCAAAGGTCCTCATGGTTCTTGCCTGACGGAGCAGCGCTGGTGGAGCAGCTCTCACCTGACACCAAGATAATGAGGAGCTTCGCCTGTGCTTCCAGGAGGCTGTGGAAATACCGGATAGTCGCCGGGACGTCTTTCACATAATACAGCATCTGGAAAGAGCAGAAATGTTTACGGAGATACGGTGTGGTCCTGGTGAATTTTATAACAGGTACCACTAGGTAAAAGGAACCGAATGGGGACTATCTTGACAGAAGACCAACAAGACAGGTTAGCACAGCGCCGGGCAGTGGGCTTGGGTGGCAAGCTCGGGGCTGGCACTGCCTTGCCTGCTCTCTGGCTCTGCCAGGACCAAGCCCACATTCATTCATTAATGTGAGACAAAAAGCCTTGGCTTTCTTAGCAGTGAAGGTGGCTTGCAATGGCTTCGGTAAACTTGGAAATACAAAGACATTTTCACAGAGAGGACAAGGAGCTTTGAAAACAGTAGTTAAAATGCATTTTTAGTTGACTGCCACCCACAGCCTAGTTAATAGGACTACTGTGCTCAGTTGCTTTGCTGTAACTCATCTTTCATTTTTGCAGTTCACTTATGCTTAAGTACTTTAAATTACAGGGAAATAAACTCACCTTTCTTCCCCTTAGAGTGGATAATGAGGTCACATACCTCATGTGTACTTTTAACAGCCGAGTCTTTGACAACATTTACTTTGCAGAGACTTTTACCTGGATCATGTGAATGAAGTCCCATTTTTTAGACTTCTTTTCTGCATTCATTCGACTTTCATATTCATAAGCTGTCTCCTCATGCCAGGTAAACTTTACATTCTCGAGGTCTGAAGTCTCAGCCACACGCTCTGAAATATGGGAGAAGGCAGGACAGAGTTATCTCAGTTGCAAATATGGGACCGATTTCCATTCAGAGCTTTAACACATTGGAAAGTCATATTTAGTCAGAGAACTTTGCTACCAGTTTAACACAGCAGTGGAATGTTTAAAATCTTGAGCCCCCCATATGTGAGAAGGGGGCTGTAAATGTCTATGTAGGATGAAGTCTTAAGAGGGTCTGATGCTTTAATCTTTGCACCCACATTTGGGGTCCTCCAGTCTTTACCTGATTAAAAAAATAAGAAAGAAACTTTTCCCTATGACTGACTCAAGCTACATTAAAAGGTTTTGGCTGGGATAAACAGTTACAAGGCCACGAGCACCACATTTCATGCTGAAAGGGAAAAGAGCTGACGGCCCCTTCGCTTAGGTGCCATACAAGACCCACATGGCTGAGCAGAAGCCAGGACGTGGCAAAGGCTTTTCCAGAGACTGAACAAATAAATACAGGGGCTCGAGGATGCATTGAGAGGGTTGTGTTTTGGAGAGAAAGCTCAAGAAGGGCAAAGCAAATGGCTCACATTCGGAATGTGTCACGGGGACGGTGGGAGAGGGAAGGAGCTTTGCTCCATGAGCAAGGACCCATCTCTTGACGTTTGGCTTCTGCTGTGTCCAAATAATTTTTCAAAAGCCCACAGTTTCAGCCAGCTGCTTCAGGTAAAAGGGATAACAGTGTTTTAAAGCAATGACTAGTATAGTGACACACGGTGTGTTTTCAGACCTCGATATAATGCACATCCAGCAACTGAGGAAAGCAGAAAGCTGGAGAAGTGGATTCAAGGAACAAGGTATACTGAGGGCCTCACTCGTCACTGCATTTCTTGCCTTTTATGGGAGCAAAACTGAGGGATAATTTCATATTTTAGGGGATGCTGGAATACTAATGTCTATCTGCTGGCATATGGAGCTCATCACACTGCTCTCCTGCCTGGCGCTCAGGATGGCTCCAGGACAAAGCTATCCCTGATGCGATTCCTGTGCTTCGCTGGAGTTAACATAAATTTAAAACTTAAATGGCCCAAAGGCAGACTGAGCCTTAGCTACAGAACACATGTTCAGAACAACATGATTTGCTAAGACCAGCGCCTGTACACCACTAATCATGTTTCTCCTTTTGGGCTCTGATTAAGACATATCCCCATCAGACAGATGAGAAATGCTCCATCAGTGCTTATCTCCTCTCTTTTATGGGTGGAAATGGGCCACCCCTTTTGGAGGCTGCTGCTGTTACTCTGTTCGCTTCCATTTATCAGTCACTGGCCCCGGCGCTTGCAGTTCAGGTTTAATTTGCTGTTTTAAACGCAGGCTTCGTTCAGCAGCAGTTCATATCACCATCACAAATAATCTGGTGCAATCTGGTTCAGTTCAATTGCTAGACAGTCTGCGAGGAGACACTAGGAAGAAAACTGAATTGCTTGCCAGGGTGGGCTTTTAAAGGTAAAATTTCAGAAAGGGCAAACTTATTCTGATTATGGGAAGTTTCTGTCCAAAGATTCATCTGAAGCCAAAACGCATCACCCTAACCATTTTGAAAAGTTTTCCTGAATTTTCTCCTGGGTACAACTCAGACTGCTGTCTGGGTCAGAAGCCAGTTGTGTGCCCTTGATAGGTGCCATCAAAACCAAACTGCCTACAGTTGTGCTGAGCCAGGCAGGCAATGGCAACGCAGCTCAGCTGTGGGGCCACCAACACTCCAACCACGGTCACTGACGGACTTCACCTGGTCACGGACCAGGAATGAAGGAAAGCCACAGCCTGGCCAAAGGGCTTCGAGGAGAGTCTCTGTTGTACAACACAGCCTAAGATAAACCTCAGTTTGTCATCGCTGCACATCTCAGTAAGACGTTTCTCTTGTGAGCTTGGCTTCTCCTTCCCAAGGAGAAAGTATCTGGTTAGGCAGAAAACATAACTACTGAATCCTCAGAGGCACAGATAATGTTTCCAATTCTCCCTGGAAAATCTTAGGGCTCAGAAACCTAATTAATGATACCTACTGGGGACAGGATTAATTACCAAATAAGAAAGTTTAAAGAAAGGAATTCAGATGAATATTTCATTTCTAGTTTAGCATAAAACCTAAAATAAGGACAACATCTTATATTTTCTTTAACTTTCTTCAGCAAAGAAACTCACTGAAGTAGGATAGGACTGCCAGTTAATTGGTGGTAGGTGGTGAGACCAATAGGAAGTTTCAGTGGAAATCCAGTCTCTCGTAGCCTATGGTCCACGGCCCAGACAGAACAGAAATGCTAAATGCAAGTGCCCAGACTGTTTTATAAACAGAGCAGACCCATCCTTCAACATCTCAGCCTTGAGCAATTTAAAAGCTACTGAGATTTTGCACAAGTCATCTTGTCAAAGATCAGATCCATGTAATACAGAGACAGATACAAAAAAATCTTGTGTTTCCTGGGAGCCTTTGGTGCTTCCAGTGACTGAAGTCCCCCACTGCAGGGAGAAAGGGATTGCTACTACTTTTTTTTTCCTTCAGCTTCCACAAGTTGCCCAATACTGAGAGTGCTTTGCTTTTAAGGACTAAGAATCATAGAACTGTAGAATTGTCTAGGTTGGAAGGGATCTTTAAGATCATCGAGTCTAACCATCAACCTAACACTGCCAAAACCCACCACTAAACCACGTGCCTCAGCACCACGTCTACCCATCTTTTAAATACCTCCAGGGATGTTGATTCCACCACTTCCCTGGGCAGCCCGTTCCAATGCCTTTCTGTGCAGAAATTTTTCCTCATATCCAATCTAATCCTCCTCTACTCCCCTGGTGTAACTTGAAGCCATTTCCTCTTGTTCTGTCGCTTGTTACTTGGTAGAAGAGATCGACCTCCCCCTCGCTACAACCTCCTTTCAGGTAACAGTGGAGAGCGATAAGGTGTCCCTTCAGCCTCCTTTTCTCCAGGCTAAACAATGCCAGTTCCCTCAGTCGCTCCTTGTGAGACTTGTTCTCTGGACCTCTCACCAGCTTCATTTCCCTTCTAAGCAAGAGTAAGAGTTGGAGATTTACAGCGTGGTTTTACAGTCTGGTATTTACTACGGTTTGGAGCATTTCCAACAATGCAGACTGCTGACGAGGTTCATTCATTACTGCCACATCCATTCAGCAGCCGTTTTCTGGCAAGGTGTGCTCTGCTCTGGGCTGCTCCCAGCGTGTATGGAGTAGCTGGTGTCACCTCCATACAAGACCATAATTACCTGCTAAGGTAAAGCCTGGCAGGTGTTAATCCAGTGATAATCAAACTGTGGATTGATATTTAATGCTCTTTTTGTAGGGCAATGTGAACAAAGCACCCCTGCTAACATTCTTGGAAAAAGCTTGGTTTTCCTTCATGAATGTTGCTCGGACCTTTGGGCTGGAAACAAGCTCTAAGCCACAGACCACACAGCAAAAATCGTTCCTATCCATGTTGCATTCCTTTCCATGTTTTCTAATTCAAAAGATGGTAACTAATTCAGAGCAACACTGTGAGGTTTAGCTATTTGTTATTTGGAAACAATTTTTAAGAGATGCGAGAATCACCATGAGACACTAAAATTTTCCCTTCGATTTTGAGGAAGGTTCCTGATTCAGTGCAAATTGAAGGAGGGAAATTTTCTGAAATTTGGGGATTTTACCCTATTCCCGTACAATCACCCTTCAGTTCCCACCTTTAAATTCCTTCTAGCCCAAGCATTTGCCATGCAGAGTTCTTTGAAGTGTGAGACTAAGATTTTAGTGAGACAATGAACATTGTTGAAAAGCAATGATGGCAAAAAGGCATAAAATAGTGACTTTTTTTTGACTTTTAAGAGCCAGTTCCAACAAGAAAGCATTTGAATGTGAGGTCATCCAGCGTTCAACTCTTTTAATGCATTTAGAGTACTTAATGTAAATTTAATTCATTTAATGTAAAAATACCTTTGTACTTGGAGATTTGGTCAGCACTTGGCTCTATCACATCGTTGTTGATGGTGACCCCTGGATATCTGGCTTGTACTTTGGAGAGGATCAGCAGGTCGACCTCACCTAGGGAAGCAGGCAACATGAAATACAAGATGAAAGCAAAGCTCGGGCAAACGTTATCTCCACCATCATCACATCCCCGGTTTTGAAGACTGATGCCTGCCATTCATCTACACAAAATGTACCACACATGTGTAGCTGCTTTGTATTCTCAGCAGCTTTCCACTGAGGATTTAGCTCTAGGATTTGAGAAAAATTTAAATATCAGTCCAAACCATCTTCATTCCTCCTCTCTGACTACCACCATTGGTGCCAAGGGAAAACCAGACACAGCCACGCGTGTGGTGTGACCTCATATTTTCTGGGCATGGCCTAACCTCCCAGGGAAGATCCTAAATGCCTCTGAGGGTACTGGTTCTGATGGTCCCTAGTCACCAGCAAACCTGACAGGATTTCTTAGGAGTCAGTAACAGCATTTTTAGCCAAGTGTCTCACTGATTACCAGGTCATGTGGGTGAGGGAGAAGAGAATATGTGTTTACACTGGAATCAGAAACAACATCCATGTCTGTTTGTCTTTAGTGACTTTTTCCATAAGTAGGAAGAAGAGCTCACATACCATTTATGTTTGTTTATCTAACCCCTGTTTACAGAATACCCCAGAGCTGACTGTACTTTCTTTGTGAGGAATAGTTCTCTCTGGACACTGTTCAGTCCAGCTGCAATTATTTTACCAATGGGAGTACCAAAAGAGCCAACATTTCAAAATTTAAAAGGAGCTGCCACCGCTCTTGGCCACCTCTTCCCACCCGTAGTATAGGAAGCTCAGGGAGATGATGCTCCTGACTGAGGCATGGGTCCAGGGACAACATCGTGCTGGCTTGCTTAGCTTTCCTGGGGCTCACTTCTGCTTATTGGGCTTGAATAAATTTTAGGTGGAAAAAATAATAGAAGAATAAATTAAGGTAGAAAGAGTGAAGCAGAGGGTAACTGTGGTGAATAATAGACCCCAGGGGTCATGTTACAGACAAATATTGAGCTTTGTCCTGAAAGATGTACTTGCACTTGCACACAACTCCACATTATAAAATTCCATCCAAATGAACAAAATAATGCACTGAAAGGAAGATGACCCAGCAAACCCTGCTGGCCAGACAGGCCCTTGCTGAGGGACGGTGGAGGGAGTGCTCCCATCGTATTTGCACGGCCTCTGCCCATCCTCCTGATTGTCAGTGCCCCTGAGTTCCCACCACTTCAACATTAGCTCCATTATAAAGATGGTTTGAGGTACTAAAGGAAAATATTTGGTGTGAAATAGCTGTTACGTGAACCCCCAGAGCTCAAACCAGCACAGCAGGTCCTCCCCCAGGAGGGTCCTTTCCACCACAAAGAGCTCGCTGCCTGCTTCTGGTCCCACCACACATCACCACGGGTCAAAATCAGGCACCCCAGCACAGGTCTCACCTGCTCATTAACACCTCGAGAATTTGACATAAAAAGTGAGGACGTTTTCAATTATTTTTTTTACTTACGCATCTTTCTTAAAGCAAATAATAACACCAAAAATTGTGTGGGATCTGTGCAAGCGTGTTCTTTCAGAGAGTGAAATTGAATTTCTGAAGGAGCAGAAATAGCGGCAGCTTTGCTATCACTGCAAACCCTGTATTCTGCTGAAAACTCAGAGCAAAGCCAGTTGTCTGCAGGCTGCCATGGTAAAATCTGGGAACACAGAATTGTTAATGAGCTACTGCAATATTTTTGATTTTTGGTTGCTTTACCAACTTTCTGTAAAATGGATTAGCCCTTTGAAAAGGCTGTGCAGGTCCTGATAAAAAAAATATCTGAATTTCACATTTCCATATGTGGCTAGGTTAATATATTCCCTTCCACTCTTCTGTGGCCAAATCACCCTTGCATTGTTTTTAACCAAAAAAACCACCCCTTTGATTCATAATTTAATCCACAGCCTTAATTGACTTCAGTTAGCTCTTTTATATGCAAACAAGTGTCCTGAGGCATTTTACAGTCAAATCTGTGGCAGCTTGCATTATCAACAATTTGGCAATTAGGCTATCCGAATTATTTAAACTCTCCAACACAATTACCTTTTAAAGGCTACCACTATGTTCACCATTAAGTTTCTAATTAAACATTTTACGTAACGGGATAGTTTATAGCACAGTTGCTACTTTATAGCAGCGTTGATGGCTTTTATGGTTTTTAAAGGTACAGAGTGCTGCGCGCTGGAGTGTGAACTTAATAAGGCAGAGGCTGTAGGCAAAGGCAGGCGCTGTAGATGGGCGGGTGTAATGGGATATGATGCAACATTAAATGGTTTGCTTGTCTCTCGAGGTGGAAAAGTGGAAAGGAAACGCTTTCCTTCCACCCTCCCTCCCTGCAAAGCGCAGGGGCAGATGGGGCCAGGGCAGCTACCCTCGCCGAGGCTAGCTGGGGGAATTTGGGAATTTGCTCCCTCCTGACCCCCTCAAGGACCCACGGTGGGAACAAACCAGCAAGGAGCAGGGTTTTCGTGGTGTTGAGGTTTTTTTACATCACAAAATTAGCTTTGTCTGCACACTGTTGGTTGAATATCCATCATGTTAGGCTGGAGTGTCCCTGGCTAGGGAGTTAAGTACCTCACTAAGTAAAGTATTCCTCTTAAAAAACAACATTCCTTTTGGTGTAAGAATGGTTTCCCTGCTTTAGAGAGCAATGTTCCTACCCTGTCACACCGTCTGTTTTATAACTAACACCCACCATTTACATACAATTATTTTCACTTATTAGGAGAGATCGACAAAGCTGAGATTAGTCTTTGGAGATGGTATGACTAAAGCATTTAAACTAAATTGACTGTTCATATAAAATTTAAGTTTGATCACTTAATGGGCAGAGCAGAATTAGAAAACAGGCTTTAATTATGGGGGAACTTAAGCAAGAATTTAATGAGAAGAAGCCACTTGATGTTATTGGTATTGTTTTTTCCACCCAGTGAACTTCGGATAAGAGACTTATTTCTCCTAATTTCTTCTGGATTTCTTCTGGAGCTTATGTTCAGCTCCAGTGTTTTGGGGGACAGTAGCTCCAGGGGGTCTTGTGCATTGACGGTGGTCAGCAAGTATGTGCAGGTAAAACAGAGGTCAGCTGAGGCTGTCACGTAGCAGGGCAAGAGGCAGCAATTATGGGGAGTTACCGCATCAGTAAATAGTTACAGGGGAGAGTAATTGCAGTGCAAGTAAAAATTAAATATTCTGAGGAATCTAAGACATTACGACACTTTGGTTTTTTGCACAGAAACTCTACGTGGCAGTTCAAGCCTCTCTCTGCCCTTGAGAAGTGATGGTGCAGAAGGAGGTTTCTCATGGAGGACATACAAGAATCAGGGTGAAGAGGCACAAGCTGTTTTCAGACAATGTGGCCGCACACCAGCTAACACCATCTGTCTCCTGGAGATGACTTTTCAAGAAAAGACTTATTTCCCACTCTGCCTCTTCCTGCAATTTTTAATCCTTTGAAAAAAAAGGTAAAACCATATCAATATTGAAGTCCACAGCATACCTGCTCCACCACCAATGCTTAGAACATTGATTGTAGACTTCCCGTTTCCAATACTGAAAAACATTATTTATACATTTTAGGAAAGCTGCCCAGTAGAGAGGGTTACATGCATATGTGAAGCACTGGAGATCCCATGAAGACTAAAACCTGCAGGACAAAATCAAACACAACGTGTGCATGCCTGTGAGCTGGCAGGAGGGATCAGATGCAGAACTCTGCTCTTTGGAGATTCCTGATTTCCAGTTATTTTGGCAATTTGAAGAGGAGTTCTGCTTTCATTACGAGTACATACAAGCAGCAGCAGGTACATGCCTTCTCCATGGCTGTGCTTCGAGGACCAGACACCTCCCTGGGTCAGGACCAGCAGCTTAAAAATTGTTTGTAGAAGTTTTACATTTTGCAAAAAGGGAGAAAGAGGGGAAACTGTAACACGCTTAAAATCCTGTAGCGAGGCTTTGTCAGAGCTGTAAAACCCTGAGCCCAGAGCAGGGCCTCCCCAGAGCCAGGATTTGACCCCAGCTGCCCACTGCCCAAGCCAGCCCACGAAGCAAGGGCTCCAGCCAAAAATACGCACCTCTGGGCAAAGCAGGAGCGTTACTTACACGTACTAGAGAGAGACTAAATATTAACTGAAAAGATTACTTTTTAAAAGGTGCCTTTGGTCAAATTTAATGTTAGAATGTACTATCTGTTACTGCATTTTTCACGTGTTAGAGTTGATTCGGGGTAAGTTGTATTTGCATGCAAGGAAACAATTCAGCCTTATCTCTTCCCTGCTAGGCAGGCTCTGTCCCGACGTGTAGCCGTTCAGCCGTGTGCGCGAATGAAATCTCCAGCCAAGCCCTATCAGAGACCCACAGACGGGGCGGCCAGCGGGGAGCACCAATCTGCCTCTCGCAAGAACCCCCCACCCTCCGAGCCCGGCTGAGCCTGTCCCTGCTGTGGGACCATGACCCAGGCTGTCCTTCACCTCGACGTGGCCACCTCCGTGTTACCTCGCTATCACGTCCGGCAGCTGCCGCTCCATGAACTCCTGCATGCACTGGTGCTCCGTCGAATTCGCAAGGAAGAGGCGGAAAGACTGGAGGTATCTGGCGGGGTCGGTGAGCAAGCTCCTCATGGGCGATGCCATGCCGGTGGTCGGAAGGGCGCAGGAGGGGGGAGGTTGCTCCTTGCCGCTCTTCTTTCAGACCTGGAGAAGGAATAACAAACGCAGGAGAGGTGAAAAGCAGCACGCGCCTGGACTTTGCTCCACGGCCTCAGCCCTGCTACTGCGCCTTAGAGCACTTCAAAAAGTATTATGCAATTTTGTGTGAGAAGTTGTAAATCAGGTTTGAGCAGCAAAGGGTAATATATCATCTTTAATCTGCACAGAGGAAATGCCAGCATTTTTTTAACTGTGCTGACACAGGGCTCTGTTAAAACCCAGTAAAAGGGTCTTTAGACGGTTCTTAAATAAAAGAAAAATTCGCCTGTTTCTTAAAGGCATGGAGAGGCTCCAAAGACTTGGTCTGGATTAGAAGAGAGTGCAACACACATCTCCAGAGGTGCTGGCAGATGTCTCTATCTGTTTTTTCAATCTTTTGATGTTCTTAAAGGGAATGCTGATGGTGGAGTGAAAACAATAAAAAACTTATAAATGCACTCTTTATTTTTCTAGTTCCTCTGAAGATAATGGTATAATTCCCGTGGGCTAAGCAGTTAATTCACGAAAGCCACGTGAGCTACTGGAATGGATGTTGTGCTAAACCTGGCTTACACAGAGTCGGGAGCGGGGGAGGCAGAGTGCGCTACTGGGAAATGTCGGGCTGTACCTTGAAAAGCGCACAAAGACATGTTCATCCCCTCTTAAATTGCAGTTTAAGTCCATCACCTCTTGTCCTAGTTGGCAAGGAGAAAGAGGTCCCCTTCTTTCTTGCAAGTGCCAAGCTTAAGGACCACTCTGCATCTCTTACCATCAGGTCTGACTTCCCTGCAGAGGTTATGTCCCGGCCACATCTCATTATTTTTATAGCTCCCTTTGGACTGTCTCCAGCCTAGCCCTGTTGTTGTTGAAGTGCAGCAGCCAAAAGCAAAAACCTCTCACCCGCTGAGGTGCCCCAGCTCCCGGCACAGCCGGGACGGCTCCCCTCGCCCCACTGAGACCCCACGGCCCTGTGCCTTTGCTCGCCAGCTTGAGCACTGAAATATAAACCATGGGCTTTGCCTGGGGATTCTTTCCAAACTACTTCTCTTGTCCCTTTGAATAATAATTCTGTCCTCTGTTGTGCTCCCAGTCCCTCCCAGCTGCACATCGAATAACTACAGTCTCATCCCTCCCCCAAATCACGAATAGAAACACAAAAGAGTAGAGGGCTCAGGTTTATACGCGTCATTACTTCCCTTTCTGCTGGTGAGCTGCTGATAACTTTTCTGACTAACTGTGCAACCAGTTTTCCACCCACCCAATAGCTGTCTCATCAAGGCCACATCTTCCTCCCTTGCTTATAAGAAAAGCAAACAAGATGGTGCCAACCCTAAAACCCCTGTATAGGAACACTTCCTTCTCCCCTGTACTCCAGGACAATTACACCACTGGCAGAAAGGTGGGCTTGGCAAAATTTCTCCCTGACATCTCCATGTTGCCTGGCCACCGCCTTATTCTCTTTTTGGTGGTCACTCCTTTTCAAAGGATGGTTTCTAGGGACAGCCGTCATGCTGAGCAATTGCAGTTGCCCGGCTCTTCCTCCTCCTCCTGCCCCCTTTTCACCAATAACGTGAGCTACTTGGCTTTGCTCACCTTCCTTGCTGCTCATGTCAAAGATAATATCCAACTCATGACATGTTTTGGGTTTGCATTCCACGAGCCGCATCGCTAAACGTCCCAAAGGTTCCCACAGGAGGACGTGTAGCAAAGGCTGGTGGTGATGCACCTCCTCCAGCACATGCTGCTACCAGAGTTGTTAGGTCAATTAGCAACACCTGTTAATTGATGTCCTTGAGGCAGTCCCAAAGACCAGCAGCAACCACCCGAGGTGTGGTTTTCCACCCATACCACCACCAAGGCAGACCCAGCTTTCCACATGTTCCCTGTGCCGCCAGTTCTCAGAGAGCAAGAGCGCTTTCAAGGGGAAAACCAGCAAAACCAGGTATGTTAAACAACAGCAATGATGAAAAGGGCCTGGTAACAAACAGATGGGAGAGCTTTAAAAACTTTGCTGGGCCCTGGATGCCCACAAGGACTAGTCTGGAGCAGCATGGGAAGGAGATGGCCCCCCTGGCCACAGAGTTCGCCCCCTGCCACCCGCTTCAGTGAGCCTGGTGGTGTTAGATAAGAGAGGCGATTCGGCCGGTGTGTTAGACAGACAGACCAACAAATTGCAGCTGAATTGATTCTGTTAGGTGGAGGACCACGGCTCAGGCTTGCAGGGCAGTATCACACCGCCCACCCAGCTCGGCCACCACACGTGAGCCTCGGATGGGCACCCCAACACCCCCAGATCCTTTTCCCACATGACCAGCACTCAAATCCCCAGCAAAATCTGAGTTTACCCAGGGAAAACAAGTCTAAATTTTTGCCAGAGAGGGTAAGGAAACAAACACCTGGATGTACATCAGGTGAGAATTACTAACCCACCCTGAAAATAAAGTGGTATATTCCCTGTTTACCCATTCCTCTGCTCTGCCCAACTCCTCGCTTTTCACTTTAAGTGTATAAAGAGGTTTTGTCATTTTCCACTAACATATTTTACTATCTTCAATCTTGAAAAAAATATTTTGTAGTTAATAAGAGGAGATTTAGATAATCAACCTTTTTTTCTATTCCTCCCTCTACTTCCCATGATTTAATTTGCTGACATCCCTTGCTCGGTGGTTTCTAATGAGGAGCTGAGATTCATTTTCATGTTAGGTGCAGTTCAAGGAATTTGTCTCATTTATTTCATTACGCTTTTTGCCATTTGAATTTGCCCCATTTATTTCATTATGTGTTTTGCTGTTTGAATTGCGGCCAGTTAACTTTAAAATAAGTAAAGAGAAAGAAGAAAAGGATTTCTTCTGAATCAGGCTGATGATAGAAACTTTTGGATAATAATGTTCGCTTAGGCATGTTCCCTTCAGTGATAATCCAAATTTATACAGAGCTCCCTAAAGAGATTGAGGAGTTTTGAAAACGGATTCTGTGTTTGCACTGCGGTTATTTGATTCACCCCGGGTTTGCGCCGGCGCTAGCAGAATTAAACCCGCTTTAAACTCACCGTAAAGCTCTTCAAACCTTCCCCGTGCAGCCAGAGCACAAAGCGAGCGTGCCCTCAGCTGTAAAGTGTTTGCAGCAGGAGCTTGGGCTTACTCGCCCGGGGTTACAGCTCGCCGCTGAACGCCAGCAAAACAGGCATCCCTCTTGGAGGAGTGTAGTGCGATCATTTCAGCTCGTGCGTGCCTCGCAGGCGGCCGTACTTACGTGCGAGCGGTCTGTACCTCTCAGGGCTGTGGGTTCCCGCGGCGCGATGCCCCTGCGGTGCTGGGGACGTGCTCCCAGCCGGACACCTTCCCTGCGGCTGCTGCCGTCCCACCCCCGGGGCCGCGACGTGGCAGTGCGGAGGAGGTTTGGCTGCCTGAGAAAGGAGCAGGCGACACGGTAACCTCCTGCGGCGGTGGCTGCCTGCAGGGGCAGAGGGGCCAGTTTAAACCCTGCCCGCCGCCGTGTCCACCCGGCACCCCCTGTGTGGTCCCAACCAGCTGTCCCCCGGGACACAGCCGGCACGGCCACCGACATGCCGAGAGCACTGAGACATGGGGCTCTATCGATGTGTTAATTAAGAGTTCGGATGAAAAATAAAGCCCTGCAGCTGGTATATAAGAAATGCGACTCTTGACAAATTGGAAATAGTTGTCTCAGTGTGTGGCCCACAGCAACATACAGTGTCATTTACAGTTTGCCTGTAGAAGCCTACCGTTATAGATTGCTTTGCTTTTTAGCTGGTTTTCTTGCCAGCAGCTGACATTTTGCTTATCCCTTACTTTCCAGGGCTTAAGCACTGGGAAGCATTTTCCAAGTTGTGTGCACCCTCCACAGCCCTGTTAGGAGCAGTTTTATCCCAGGGAAAACAAGCGCAGAATAAAGCACTGACCCATGTCTGCTTTCACGCTGTGGTTTGGTGTTCAGAGCCTTAATAAAATATTTGCCCTGTGTGTGCCTCAATTTATTCATTGTTCCTTCATGGTTAGTCAAAAATAATTTTTTTGAAGTTAAATGAAGAAGTTTTCCTTCTGGACTTAGATGAAGAAATGAACTGTTCATGGAGAAATGAACTGTTCATGTTGTGAAAGTCATATAAAATAATACCGGTAATATTAATAATCATGCTTTCAAAGGCACAGTTACAGGAAAAAGGGCTGTAGTTTTGACATTTAGCTGAAAGTTTACTGAAATAAAGATTTCATATCAACAGTTAAAATTGTTCAGCTAGAACGACAACTGCGTGGGAAGGCAACACCCGATGCACTTTTTTCTCTCTCCGTACACAGCACCATTTCCAAACCACTTGGAGGGAAGGAGGCATGAAGCCCTCTGCCAAGGAGCAACACAAGAGCCGCAGGGCCATGGCATTTGGGTACCGTCTGCTGGTCCCTCAGCAAAGAGGGATGCCAAAGCCACACAGGAGGGACGAGCAGCCCCACAACTGTTTCGCCACCCCAAATCAACAATTATGACTTTATTTGCAAGGGGCGTTATAAGGAAAATAAAACGCCAGCTACTCTGTCAGCCCCAAACCAAGCCAGCTCCTCTCGGCTTGCAGAGTCCCAGCCAATGCTCAGTCTGCGGCAACAGCACCCACACAGGCGGTGGGTGCAAACTCCCCCCCCCCCCAGCGGCAGCCGGGCAAAGCCCTGTCCTGATTCTCTACTGGCGATAAGCACCGCTGCTCAAACATAACTGACCAGCAAGGTCAGCGATGTTTTCCTGGTTTTCTTTGCAGTTCTGGAAATCCAGATTGATTGGCATCACCAGAGCTGTGCAAGTCGGTCAAAAGAAAATAAACTCAGCGCATCTGTCCCATGCTTTTCTCCCTCTGCAGTCCACTATAAAATGAGTTTTCCAAGTGCTGCTTGCCATTTAATATGAAAGCCTAAGCTTAGAGAGCCAAAAATAAAAATTATACGCATCTGGTGCTTTTAAGCACTGTATGAAAATAAAAGATGCTGCTGTTAATTGGCTGCTTTAATTTCCCCTGGAGACACATTCTGTGAGCTTTAAGCCAAATCCCAGCCGTTTCAATTCTATGTGGGCTCAGTGCTGCCCTGGTGCAGGGTGATTTGGGAGGAGGGATGCTGCACCATTGCCTAGACCTTACTTTCATTGCCACCAGCACCTTCCCTTCCCAATGGGTTCCATATGATGTGCTGCAGAGGCACTTGTGCCCAGGGCAGGGCTGTGCTGAGCCGGAGGCTACGAGCCAGCAGAGAAGGGCAGGAGTCAGGACGGGCATTGGCATCACTCTGCAAAATGAAATCCCACAGAGAAGCTTGTCACGCCGCCCTCAGGCAGGTCTACGGTTTTGTTCATTAATGTGGTTTTACACTGTTTATCATCAATATTTATAAAATAAAAATCACCTCCCTGTGCTGTTTTACCATACACCCTCCCACGGACAGCACTGTCCTAGATGGCAGGAGGCTGAGTTATTGAAAGGAGATCCCACGAGCCTTGAGGGCATTGATATTTGGGAAATAATAGCTATTGTGCATTAAACATCTCTCTGTCATGGCAGCTCAGGGGACAATTCACAACTCTGTAGATACTTGGCCAACAGTGACGTGGTATAATATTAAAATACAAAGTTATGAGCAAGACGAGTCCACCCAGAAACCTGGCGAGGACCCAAGTAGTTGTAACTGGCCCCTTTTAGGCGAGGCAAGAGCTGAGAACAGTCAACATCTGCAGATTATTTCCTTCTCTGGAGTACATCTGCATGGGTTTTGGCTGAAAATTTGTACTCTGGGAAGGAGGAGAAATGTTACGGTCTTGGTCCAAATGCATCATTATAATTTATTCTCCCAGGGATGCTGGGAGCCATGCTGGGAGCCAGCCCTCGCTGAAGGAGGAAATGTGCAGGGGAACATGTCTTACCACATGGTCCTGGGTGGCCATCAGTCGTGCCCAGCAACAGTGCAGGTTTTCCCCTAGGTCGTCCTGATCCACAAGCTCCAACAGCCGTGTCGGTCCCATGGCAGAAGTGGGAATAGCAGCACAAAAGGATCCACTGAAGATTTAGAAGCGTTGTGACGACTGGTTTATCAATTGATGCCTTCAGAGATGAAAAGTGCTACCGAAGTTAACAAAAGAGCCGGGTGCAGGCAGGGCATCGGGACTGGACACACGTAGACAGATGATTACAGGTGTAAAGCTGTGTAATGCTGATTTTATCTCGGAAGGGATAGGAGTGCCTGAACAGACCGTTGGTCATGCACATGGTTGCAGCGACCCTCGCTTGGGTGAAGATCCATCCCTTTGGAGCGGGGACCGAAGCCTGGAGTCACAGCTGAGCAAAGCTGAGCTTGGGAACAGGCGGGGGATGGATCTGTGTGTAATGTCCCCCCGGCCTTAATAAAACCCGAGAGTCCAAAGTAGGTGGGTCAGATCTAGGAAACTGAATTTTTAAGAGGCAGGAGGAGTGGGAAAGGCCGGGCAGGAAAGACCCAATTTCTATCCTGTCACCAGGCTTCAAAGCATCTGTAGATGGACCAAATATCTGAGCCCAGATGTTCAGGAGTTTATTGGGCATACCTCTGGGTGTGATTTAATCGCACACAGCCACCCTGATAAAAGCAGAAGCTAGATGTTGCTTAATGTCTAAAGAATTATTTCTGCTGTCTTCTAATAAAGCATGCTGATGTAAGCTGGAGTTGATAACAAGATCGCCGCGCCAGGGTAGCAAAATCTCATTTTACAGGACAACCGAACTGTCAGTGCCAAAGAGCAGACAGGTTATTGCTCATGCTCCTCCAAGGTTGCTTTTATTAAAATGGAAATTTCCAAAGCTTTGCATGCGCACACGCGCGGCCACGGGTGCGGACGTCCCTCCATGGTGGGGGAGAGGGGCCAGACACAAGGCCACAGCCCCCCCTCCCCCCCCCCTCCTTCCTCCTGCAGCTCATTAGTTGCAGTCCGTACATCCCGGGGTGCCTGGGGGGAACTGCAGCACAGCTCCTCTGCCCTGGGCGAAGGCGCCCGTGTCTTCACAGCCCCCGTCCTCCCCCTGGGTGAGTTTGGCAGGTACGGCAGCCCCGAGGAGCAGGTGTGATGCGCTCCCCCATGGCTGCACCCCGTGAATTTCCCTTACAGTCCGGGTGAGGGTTTGCTCTCCTTCTTCAAACCCAACGTAGGTGTTATCGCCTTAAAATTGGGCCTTTCACATTTTGGGCTGCCACAGCTCTTCATGCAAGAGGGGCACAGGACCCCAGCCCCTCTCCAGCACGGCCAGGCTCAAACCTCTGCAACTGATTCATCCCTGCAGGTGGTCCCCACCCTTGGGATGGGATGGGATGGGATGGGATGGGATGGGATGGGAAGGGAAGGGAAGGGAAGGGAAGGGAAGGGAAGGGAAGGGAAGGGAAGGGAAGGGAAGGGAAGGGAAGGGAAGGGAAGGGAAGGGAAGGGAAGGGAAGGGAAGGGAAGGGAAGGGAAGGGAAGGGAAGGGAAGGGAAGGGAAGGGAAGGGAAGGGAAGGGAAGGGAAGGGAAGGGAAGGGAAGGGAAGGGAAGGGAAGGGAAGGGAAGGGAAGGGAAGGGAAGGAAAGGAAAGGAAAGGAAAGGAAAGGAAAGGAAAGGAAAGGAAAGGAAAGGAAAGGAAAGGAAAGGAAAGGAAAGGAAAGGAAAGGAAAGGGAAAGGGAAAGGAACAAAATAGGAGTATTTCAGTTGGAAGGGACCTACAATGATCAGCTAGTCCAACTGCCTGACCACTTTAGGGCTGACCGTAAGTTAAAGTACATTATTAAGGGCATTGTCCAAATGCCTTTTAAACACAAAAAATACAGCAAACAAAATAATATCCGGGGGGGGGGAGGGCAAAAATTAATGCCTGGCTGTATTTTCACTTTTTGTTGTGATAATACACCAAGCAACTGCAACAGGCCAAACCTGAACCTGGCTACTGAGAACAACATACTCCTTCTATTTTCCCAAGTGCATCTGAGAAACAGATTAAATTTTTACAAATGCGTGCCTCAGTTAAAATAATTTTGCTTTGCACCCTCCCTGAAGTTAATCAAATCAAAGGTTGTTTGTGAAATATCTCATTATGGAGCACTCCAAACTTCGGGCTTGTAATTAATGAAACAAATCAGTGCTCTATTCCCAGACGGAAAAAAAAAGAATTTTTAGAGTATTTCAATTAGTAATTTGAAACTGAAATTCTTAATTAAATTAATCTCAGAAAGAAAGTCAAGTTCCAAAAAATGTTGGTAAGGGATTTCATTACTGTGTCCGGGTGTGGAGTTGGTAAAGGATGGCGAACACACAAGCGAAGCTGCTGGAAATCGCCCAGAGTATACAGCGCTCGTCCTGCAAAGCCGCGAGGCAGCGATGGACCAGGCGCCAGAGCCCCAGCCTCTCGCTGGCCCTGAGTGATGTGCAGCTCATTTTTTTCCTCGGGACTTCGATCTCTGCCAAGAAACTAGTTTCTGTGCTGGAGAAGCGTGAAGGACTCGGCAAAGACCTGGCTCAGGTTATTGATGTCATGGGAAAGCAGAATTATGCCAGGGAAGAGGAGCTGCGTCTTCCTCTTTGCCACTTCTGTTGCTGATTTAGGTTTTCTACACAGGTATGGATTTTAACAAGCAACAATCATTCATTATAAAAAAAAAGCAATTTTTAGGGCCACACGTGGAAATAATTATTTTCTCTTTTCAAGATGCAGTGATACAAGGAAAGAACTGCCAGAAATACTGAACTATTTATAAATGAAAAATACCATCACGGAGATTGTTTTTCAGACTGTCACACGGGGCCACCCCCGGTACTCAGTGGAGCTTCAGACCCACTTTATTAGGCTGCAACTTGACGGTATAGGCACGAAGCAATACAGAAGTCACGCAGCTCTTAATACCTGCTCATGTTTTAAGTCATTTTCACTTGAAACAGCAATAGTATGTTATTTATTCGCAAATAAATACTCCTGTTTCAGAAGATCCCTGTCTTTCCGATACCTACACAAAGTCCCCTTGTCATCGGCACCTTCCGCGTTATGAATTTCCCCTTACCTTCTCCTCTAGCTGTTCCCTAATGCACTCGTGCGACGAAGAGGATCTGAAAGAGCCGCATTTGAAAAGCAATCAGCCGAAATTAGAAGGGCTTTCTTCTAGCCCTGTCTTTGGGAAGCCATCACAGCCCCCCCTGAGCACATGTCACTGACGTCAGCTGTCACTCCGGCTCTGACACGTTAATGCAGCGAGCGCAGCGGCCGCCGTCGCAGCATTATTTTGACAACTGAATATTCCACTCGCAGCTCCTCGGCGTGGTTCACATGCCTCCTAAATCTCTCTGCTTGAAGTGTAATATTTTCGTGCCATTCATATCTCTTCCTGTGGGAACTTATGATAAGCTTTGGAAACGGCTTAGACTCACTCACTCCCCTCCGATGGCAGTAGCCGCGGACGACAAAATCTTGGCATTAAGATGACTGTAAAACCGCGTATTAGGAACACTTCAGATGTTTGCGAGCCATCATTCGTGCCAAACCCCAGCTCTTAAATTTCTCTGACCTGGTAAAGAGTATCCTTCTGACAAAATGTGGTTTATTACCTTTAAGTCTATGGGATCCTGGTCCGGATGGCAGCTGTCAGTACCAGCCCAGGGGTGGCTTTCCCACCCGATGTCTCCGCAGCCCAGAGCCTATGCGCCACTTTGGGCGTTAAATTACTGTGGCAACCTGTATATACTAAGCATCTAAAATGATCCATATGTCTTTTTGAAAAGTTTCTGCTTGCTGGGACAGAGAAGGGTGTCCTGAATATGTGGCTTCGCACCCAGCATACCAGCCACTGGCCTTTGCCTTTTTTTCCTCGCCTCTTTTTCTTCCGACCCTCAAGTCTTTGTCCCTTCTGCTGACTTCATCACAAGGAGGTTACGCTCTCTCAGGATACCGATGATGATACATTTAATAACAGAGGGCCAGCGAGCAGCCGGACTGCCTGCGTGGGAAGCCGGCTCAGCGACACCGGACTTCCCCAGGGGAATTGCGTGGCCCCAGATCTCCCCGGGCTTTGGGCACAGATTGGAGGAGAAGCTCAGCCACGTTGCTGCTATTTCGGTTGCTCTTCTCCCAGGCCTAGGAACGGGTCAAAGGTGGAGGAATAAGGAAAATAAAGATCAAACACTCCTGCAAGCAGCACGGATGGACACGGCGGGTTGCTCGCTGCATGACCTCCCCCTCTCCAGCCCTCGACTTTCAGCGTGCACACCCAGAGCGTGTAAGTTTTGATGGCACTGCCTAACTCGTAACCACAACACAAATGGCATCTAGGACCACAGAAAGAGGCTGATTTTTTTTTTTTTGCAAAATTGAGATAAAAAATGGTTTGGGTTTTTTTTTTTTTAAATGCCAGATGTTATGATCAACTGCTGTCACATGCAATGAGACCCTTGGACGCTGCTGTTCAGGATGGACAACAAGATGGTCTGTGGCCCGCCAGGGCCTCGTATCGCCATGCTGTAGCTTGGCATTTGAGTATAGCCATGCTTTGATTTATACTACTTTTTGTACTACAGTTCAAACTAATATATTTGTTTCAGAGCTGAGCGTACCACCTACTGCCAAAAGAGCTACAAATGTGGAATTTCACAGTGAAATGTCAGTACAAAACAGCTGCTTCCTTGCTAGCGCTTATCAGTGCGAGGTACATGGATCATGCAAAAGTCCTTGGAATAGTACTGTAACATTGCTCACGTGAAAATGTACAAGAGCTTTTCATGGATAGTGCTGTCATTTTTTTTTTTTTTTTTAATTACAACTTAATTTGGAGCCAAGAGGTGCCTTGACTGGAAAGCTCCTCCCTGCAGAGCACACTCATGTTTTAACAAGGGATGCCGAAAAGTCCATTTTAAACCTTTCCTAGAAGTAAAAGTACTGTGGATTTTCCCCGTTCTGTGAAAAGCCATGCCCAAAGAAATGACTGTTGTTCCCTCAAGCCTTAAGCTGAAGGTGTATTTATTTGCACTGAAACCAGACGAAGAATTTTGCCTGAAAATGAGTTTTTCGGAAGGCGACGTGGGAGAAGGGGGCTGCGAGGGATGCCTGCAGGTAACCTGGCTGTCGGCTTGCAGCGGGGTGGACCTGGGACGAGGCATCGTGGTGCTGCCTGCAGCCACCCGTGGTCCCTGATCGTCTCCTTTGGGCTCCTTCCCCTGTCACAGCCCAAATAATCGCCATTCCCGGAGCCATGTCCCCGCCTTTTCACTCACCCTCCTTATCTATTGCAATGCTTCCTGCTCTCCCTTCCCTTTCTGCCCTGCAGGCCTACTACTGTTGCTTCTAATATTTTTTTTTTTTTTTTATACTGTTTCTATCTCTCTCCTCAATCCAGCCGGTGCCATTGTAGGCAGTTTCCATGTGTCACTGCTTCTTTCAAGCATCATATCCTCCTGCAAGATACCGACACATCCGACTCAGCCTGCCCGCTCTCTCCTTTGTGCAGGCTTTATATTGCAAGTTATTTAAACTCCCAGCTATTTTCCTGATTAAATAAACCCAGGGCCAGTTACTCTAAAGGTATCAGGGTTTTATTAGAAAGCTACATTGCCACCTTGTTATTTTGATCCCTATTCACCTCTCATCTTCCCACAGACAAAAGCCTCTGAGTTTCTCTATATATACGTGTATTCTTGCTTTTATTGAGCAGGAATCCTCTTTGCAATCTCTGCTCCGAGATGAGACTGCTCTGTGGATCATATTCGGTGTTTTACTTGGGTTTGATTTTGTCTCTGGTCTGCCAAACCCCTGGTGAAGTTAATGGCGACAAAAGAAAACAAAGGACTTCAGGATTTGGTTCTGATTTCAGTGATAGGGGTTCACATCCTTGTCATGCTATGGATGCTCGTTTCCCTTTTGCAGCCACATCCAGGTTCTGGGGGGACTGGGAAGGGGAGGGGAGAGCAGCAGGGAATGGCTTTCGGGTTAGGGTAGGCAAGGATGGGTACGGTACATGAAAATGCAAAGCAAACCGAAATTCATTCAAGCGTAGCGGTTTCGGCAAAGATAGCTAGTTGAAAAACATACACCATCTTGCTATAGTTAACGGACTTTACTAACCACGCCGTTCAGAGGCCGGGGGCGGGAGGCCTGGGCTGTGGTTGTACCCTGCCTGCGGGACCCTTCCCGGCCACACGGGGTTAAAGCTTCAGTTAAAGCAAATGTGGCCCAGCTTTGGCTTTCCAGAGGCAAACATCTGCACCGCCCCAGGTGAATAAAAATGGGGAAACATGCAAAAATCATCAGGGCAGCCAGGGATTTTTTTTTATTTTTTTTTTTCAGTCTGCAAACAGCACACCCTCATCTGACATCCTGCTCCAGCCACTTTCTTTTGCACACAATGTCTCATCCAGACTAGAGCTGCAACAGCATCTGAGTATGAGCTCCACAAAGGACACTGCTATTTCGGGGGTGCCCACAAGTCCAATTCCATCTGTCAATTAACAAATTTAAGCAGAGCATGAAGTGTCAGTCAGCCTCATCCCAGCATGGACAGAAAACCTGGCATTTTCTCCACCCCACTACAGCTTTTTTCCCTAAGGCACATCCCACCCTCAGGAATGTGGCATAGAGGCAGTTCTCATGGGTCTCCACTTCTGACTAGATGTAGGGGTAGCAGCTTTTACAGTAGCCCCCTGATCCAGAGTTTTTCTCTCCCCTACCTAAATTTTCCTAAAGAGTGCACGAGGCAGACCGACCACTGCAGGACAGAGTCTGTGTCCATGGCTGGCAGAGTAGAGGGAAAGTGGGGACAAGTTAGGGATGTGTTTTATAACAAGGAGCACAAGAACAGCCACCGCTGTCCCCTCCCAGCTGTGATGGGCTAACAACAACAAAAAAAAAACCTCAGCCTCCCCCCCCCCCCCCCAAATAAAACAACCCTCCCCAAAAAACTAGTGAACAATGAGTCAAAACTCAAAATTCCCCAGAAGAAGTGAAAAACAAAGCACGTAGCGCAGAACAGGTAATGTGGTAAGAAATGGCTAAGGCAAATTGAGGGGACCTCCAGCCTCACCCCAGCAGGGTCTCAGGTCACCTCCGTTGTCTGTGGTTCTCTAAGGTGGGGACAATCCTCGTTTTGTTCCCTCCCCTTGCTGCATAGGTGGCAGAAGAGGTTTGTGGGGTTCCAGATGTTGCTATGATTAAAACTGAAAGACATCTGCATAGCTTATAACTCCCACAGGTGATATTTCTCCAGCTCCTATCTTCAGGATAGATGTGTAAAATATTCTTCTTGACTCTTGATTGATCTCAGAGCAGCCCCTCACTTTTGAGTTACAGAGTTGTTGCTGTTTCTTAGTAATTAGGAGAAAAGCTCCAATTGCAGCACAAATAGTTCCTCGGGTGTAAAACACTTATTCGGGCAGAGAAGAGTGGTGATTAGTGGCTTGGGCAGACCCTGCTTTCCCTAGGTTTCGGGGGTTTGGGGCAGGGGGTGGACCCCTGCGATGTCCTGACTTTGCATCGTGGCTTTGCATCGCCCTCTCCCAGCCCCCCCTCCCCCGGCTGTCCTGCACCATGGGCAGCTGCAGCATAAAGGAAAAAATTAAGGAAAGCTTGCCTTTATCTCTCCTGATGGAAGGAATCCATCAAGTCAGGTAACAAGAGACAAGGTTTGGTCATCCACAAGATGAAAGGATCATTGTTGATGAAGGACCCCAGTTGCTACCTGAGCCAGTAACATGGGGCAGTCATTAATATCCTCTTTCATCATATTTTGTCAGTGACTTAGAACAGAGGGATTTGGGGAGGGGGGGGGAGGGGTGATAGTCACAGACGCCCCAGGATTTTGGGATGGGGATAGCCACAGACCACCCAGGATTTTGGGATGGGGATAGCCACAGACCCCCAGGCATCCTTCTCTCAGCAGTGCAGTGGCACCGGAGCCCTCGGGTGCAGTTTTGCTGCAAACCAAAGTACGGCAGCCTCCTCCCGAGGTAGATGACCTTAAGGACGCCCAGAAAACAAGAATTTCATTTTGTGAAACATTTGGGTTTGTTCCACAGGGACTTAATTGCCTTTTGTTTTGCTTTTGTGCAAAAATGAAAGCATTCGGCAGAAAAAAAATGCACTGCAGATAAGCGTGTAAACCAGGGATTAAGACACTCACTGGGGAGACGAGAACGTCTACATCAAATCTTTGATTTATTCCAGAAATTGGGCTTCTGTTAATCACCTATTTTTTGGTTCATTGGCCTAGTTGTATTTTGGGATGAATGTAGCATTTTGTCACATCAGAAATGGAACATTAATAGGAATGTACCGTTAATTTGGAGGATGCTTGTACCCGCTGAAAAGAAATAAATGATGCTATAATTAAGGTTGAAAAATAATTCACTCAAAACCCCTGGAACATTTACAGAGTGCAGAAATGCAATGCAAATTTTCATGCTTGAAATATTCATAGATGATTTTGTGAGTCATTACGGTTACCCCATAAACAGTGGTTCAGGTAGCCAGTGCTTCGCTCTGAGCTTTGTGCTGGTGCTCCTACGGGTTGAGGAGTTTTATAACCTTCCATCACACCCAGCGGGCCTGGGGTGTTGGTGCTGGGCTGTCCCGCTTCGGAGACGGAGGCACCCCAAGGGTTGGGCAGGAACAGGGCATGGCTTTGCCAGTGTTGGGACCCCTGGGCTGGGCTGGGGAAGAGCCGGAGCTGGCTGTGTTTTCAGCAAAAATAGGGGACTGTGACCCCACCAGGAACGCGAGGACAGGGTCTCAGCTGCGGGTGTCACGTGTATTTAATGCATTGCTGCACTGTGGTCCCCAGCCCTCCCCATGGATCTGGGTTTCACGCTGGGAACCATCACCAAGACATTTGCAGCGTCCTTCCTTGCTGTAGCCCAACGCTTCTCTGCACCAAACACCACGGCACCTCCTGGGCCGGTAGCCTGAGCCACTGTCTCCTGGAAAGTGTTTTTCACCCCTCTCCCAGCCTGGAGCTGCTTCCCCATCCAAACTCAGTGCTGGCAGAGGAGCCGGAGGGCTGCCCGGGTCACCGACGCCCCCAGCAGCCAGGGATGTG
Source organism: Vanellus vanellus (assembly GCF_965231255.1). NCBI lineage: Eukaryota > Metazoa > Chordata > Aves > Charadriiformes > Charadriidae > Vanellus > Vanellus vanellus. The sequence goes on from NC_138910.1 coordinate 7,283,541, forward strand.
GAAGGGGGTAAGCGAAGGCTCTCCTGGTCTCTCCTGCTGAGCATGGGCTCCTTTTGGCACCAGGACCAGCACTTCCACAACCCATCCAGCTGCTCCCACTACTGACAGCACCATCAGGTTTTGGGGGGGACTCGGCACGTTGTGAAGAGCCAACCTGGCTTTAGATTGCACCTTCCAAAACACAGACATCGAGAACTTCTGCAACCCTCTTAAAAGCTGTGTCTACCATACATAGTGGCTTTAAAAGTAGCTTAATGTAAAACTTTGGAGCTACCTTTTTCCAGACAGAGGTTTTACAGCATGGGAACGTGGCACAAAAGTTGGGAAGAAGGGATATTTTTTTTTTTCTTTGTTGTTATTATTGCAATTTTCCTGAAGGATTTTCTTGCTCCAGAGCAAGGGAGGGGTATCTCGAGCAATCCTTCAAAAACAGGGACACATCTCTGTTTCAGGCCTGTGCGGCTGAGGTCAGTACCACACAGAGACGGGGACCATCCTGCAGCTGGGGAGATGCAGCTGTGGCATCCAAAGCACACACTGAGCTACTGGGTGTTGTAGCCACATGATAATTCCACGAAAAGACTCGGTGAATATACGCCTTAGTCTTCCTTTGATCAGCTCCAAGCTGGCTGCGCCAGGTTTACTGCGAGAAGTAACTTCTCAGACACCCAAATAGTGGCTGTTTAATTTTCCCAAAGTTAATGGAGAGAGCGCCCGTAATTACACCTGGCCTTCTGTAACTTTTCAGCTTTCGTGATGAAGTAGGAGACAGCATTACGGCACTTACGGCTATTGATTATTTAAACTAATGGACTGAGACTGATTGAACCTATTGCCACAGCCAGGGGATTCTGTGCTGTGTTTCTTTTACGGACTCAATAGAAAACCTCTCTCAAAATGTCAAGGTGGAAAGGTGGATGGACCGGAGAGCACCCAGAGCCAGGCTGCTCTGACCACAGCGTTGGGGTGCAGGGAATGGGTTCTTCGCATCGATGTGGCACCACATCCAAAATTCTTGAGACCAAAGCTGCTACGTTAATCCTTGTCCCACTGGTAGACCTCTCGTTCGTGATCTAATGTAGGTTTTTCGTGGGACTGTCTTGCTAAATTGCACTCAAGTGCAAGAGATGGAAAATTTAAGAAAGCGCAGAAATGTACAAGATGATAGATACGGTAAATGTCTGAGGGGTGCTGAGGGAATGGCAATAAGAGTTTGTTCATCTAACAGACTTCAGCGCTGGGCTCCCTAGGCAGCTTGCCTAGATCAATCTAACAAAGTCAGTCATATCACACATATTTTGGGGGTAATTTCATGTTGCGCTTCAACTGGATAGCTAGTGCTGAAGGCCAAGCTCACTGGGTTTATCACTACACCTATATTTCCTTGTCATTACCAGGATGCACCAAATCCAGCCTTCAAAATATTTTTTTTTTGTTAGGTACTCAGCCCAAATTTATCTCATTTGGTACCTTCTGGAGGGCAATGAGAAAGATACAAAGCTGTTGAGTTCTGCCATTTCTCTCCATGTGGGCCAAAGGCTGGTCAACACTTCAGCCATCCATGCACTGCCCAGACATCTGGAGCATCTGGAGCCATAAAAGCCACTTCGCTTTGCATGGGTGGCAATACTGTCCCCACGGGCCATTCAGGCTTCCAGGAAGAGCTTTGCGCCACGCCATTTTCCTGCTTCAAGAGGAGACAAAGAATGAGTGCCAGTCAGCATGTCTGATGGAAACCGTTCCTTTCAAGAACCTCTGGAGTTTATGATGACATTAGGATTTTTGGCTAATGAAGGTAACAATGCTGAGGCAACCAATTTGATTTGTACAGCCACTGGATTGGTGATGTGTAATATTTTGGTGTTGCACCGGGAGCGATATAACATTGGCATGGTGCAAAACATATGGATTGAAAACTGCCTGACTGAATCATTCAAAATAATAGAATCATAGAATGATTAAGGTTGGAAGGCACCTTAAAGATCACCTAATTCCAACCCACCTGCCATGGGCAGGGATACGTCATGTTGGCTCGATGCACAAATATATTTTTAGGATTAGAAGTGCTAACAAATCATAGAATCATAGAATGGTTTAGGTTGGAAAGGACCTTGAAGATCATCAAGTTCCAACCCCCCTGCCATAGACAGGGACACCTCCCACTAGGTTGCCCAAGACCACGTCCAGCCAGGCATGGGGCCTCAACAACCTCTCTGGGCAACCTGTGCCAGGGCCTCACCACCCTCACAGTGAAAAACTTCTTCCTAATGTTTAATCTGAACCTGCCCTCTTCTAGTTTAAAGCCATTCCCCCTCGTCCTATCACTACATGCCCGAGATTGAGTGCCATCAAAACCCACATAATGGGCAACCAGGGGATCAGGCCTAGTCAGCATGGGTTTATGGAAGGCAGGTCCTGCCAGACGAACCTGATCTCCTTCTATAACAAGATTACCAGAATATAGGACGAGGGAAAGGCTGTTGATATTGTATACCTGGACTTTCAAAAAGCATTCGATACTGTTCCCTGTACAATTCTCATGGAAAAACTGGTTTCGCACAGCCTGAATGAGCATACGATCTGCTGGATCAAGCACTGGCTGACTGGAAGGTCCCAAAGAGTGGTGCTCAATGGATTTAAATCCAGCTGGCGGCCGGTCACAAGGGGTGTGCCTCAGCGCTCAGTGTTGGGACCATTTCTGTTCAACGTCTTTATTGATGATCTTGATAAGGACATAGGGTGTATCATCAGCAAGTTTGCAGATGACACCAAGTTAAGCAGGAGTGTTGATTCCCAGGAGGATAGGGAAGCTCTACAGAGAGACTTAGATAGATTGGATCACTGGGCCAACATCAATGGTATGAGTTTCAACAAGGGCCAGGTCCTGCTTGGGCCACAATAACCCCATGCAGCGCTACAGGCTTGGGGAGGTGTGGTTGGAAAGCTGTCTGGCAGAAAGAGACCTGGAGGTTCTAATTGACAAGCGGCTGAATATGAGCCGGCAGTGTGCCCAGGTGGCCAAGAAAGCCAATGGCATCCTGGCTTGTATTAGAAATAACGTGGCCAGCAGAAGTAGGGAGGTGATTGTGCCCCTGTACTCAGCACTGGTGAGGCCACACCTTGAGTATTGTGTCCAGTTTTGGGCACCTCAATACAAGAGAGATATCGAGGTGCTGGAGCGAGTGCAGAGGAGGGCAACAAAACTGGTGAAGGGCCTAGCAGACAAATCATATGAAGAGCGGTTGAAGGAGCTGGGAATGTTTAGTTTGAGGAGGAGAAGGCTGAGGGGAGACCTCATCACTCTCTACAACTATTTGAAAGGACACTGTAGAGAGGTTGGTGCTGGTCGCTTCTCACAGGTAATTAATGTCAGAACAAGAGGGAATGGCTTCAAGCTCCAACAGGGTAGGTTTAGACTGAACATTAGGAAAGAATTTTTCACAGAAAGGGTGGTCGGGCATTGAAATAGACTGCCCAGGGGGGTGGTTGAGTCACCATCCCTGGATGTGTTTAAGGGACATTTAGATGTGGTATTGGGGGATATGGTGTAGGGGAGAACTTTGTAGAGTAGAGTAGACAGTTGGACACGATGATCCCAAGGGTCTCTTCCAACCTAGACAATTCTATGATTCTATGATTCTATGATTCTAAAAAGTCCTTCCCCAGCTCTCCTGTAGGCCCCCTTTAAGTACTGGAAGGCCGCAATAAGAACTCCCCAGAACCTTTTCTTCTCCAGGCTGAAGTGGTACAGGAGTGCACCACATGACATATTTAGCAAGTCATGAAGACTTGCTGCCACCTCTCCCCCATGATTCAGACTAAGACTTGTCCACCCAACAGCTCAGCCCCGAACATGGAGACTTATGCCCTTCCCCTCCAGCAAGACCGCTCCTCTCCATGGTTGACTTCCCATGCGGGCAGTGCTGTGGAGGGTTTCAAGGCCTTAAAATGGTCCCCTGAGGGTCTGCTCACATCTCTGTTTCCTCTCCTGGTCCCACATTGTGTCAAAAGTACATTATAATGAACAAACTATTATTTAATGGACTAACTAGACTGTCCAATAGGTTGTTTAAAAGTGTTATAATTACCTATTTGCAATGATGGTTGGGTCAGTCACATTCTTATAACATCTCTTAGCCATTTAACAAGGTGTAAATCAGTTAGAGGCAAAATACAGTCCTGATATAAGTGGAACTGGGGGAACATCCCCAGCACAGCCAAGACCCAGGTTTCATCTCCTGCCCGTGTCTGGGGATGTTTGTGGTGCTGGAGTTATCAGCCTCTCTAAAGCTGCTCCTCTAGAGGTACGTAGGTGTCCCAAAAGTCTCATAGCAGCACTCTGAGGACATCTCAGCTGTCCCCAGGCACCTTGAACAGCCGCGTGTGAGGCCACCTCACGGCCTCCCTTGCCACCTCCCTTGCAGGCGCAGCTGGTGGCTTGGTCACTTGTCCCCCAAGGAGCCGCTGTAGCTCCAAGACATAACTCATGCCCGTTTCATCACAATAAAACAACAAAGACTAACCAGAAACGATCTTTGCGATGTTTTGCTGTTCTCTGCAGGTGGCAAGCACGGTTGCCCATCAGCAGGGCAATGCTGACCTCTGCTGCCTGAAACCAAAATTATGAAAAACTACCTGCAACAGCACCAGCTTGGCCAGGTGGCTTTGACGTAGCAGCTGTAACACCACCCAGGTGTTACACCTTACCTGGTTGAGCACAGGTTTGTAACTCCAGACCCTCATGCCAGATCTTGAGGATATGCTGTAAAAGCCAACCAGGTTACAAGTCACGGCCAAATCCTTTCCCAATGGCAATGCCAGGGGCTTTGGCTGCTTCTCACAGCAGGGAGAGGCAGGATTGGTGTCCCCCGTGGCTGGCAGCTCAACCATAGCTGAAGTGCTGGGTCTTACAAGAGCCCCAGTGAGCAGACAGCCAGCCAGGTATCATCTTGGTTGCTTCCACCAACTTCTTCAATGTTTTGCTCCACTGCTTGGGAAACTGATGGAGGGGAGGTGCCATGGAGCCAGAAGTGGTGTTTCATCTGCTCAGGTGGAAATCTGGATTTTCATATTTAGAAAAGATTAGCTTGTTAAAGCATAATTGTAAAAATGCAGGTTAATCCTCTAAAGTATACTTGGGGTCCAGCACTGAATAGCGCTGAAAGGAGCACCAGACCCAGAGGTGTTTTCTAGAGTCCTCCTCAAGGGCCAGTCACAATCCTTAATGTTTCCATTTATGATCTTGGCAGAAAACAAAGAGTGTGGTGATAAAAATGTGCTGATGCCACAAACCCAGGGGACACCTTCAGTACAGAGGAGGACTGGGATATGACACAGAGTGGAAGGGACATCTTTGAGAGCTGAAAATGCAGTTTGAGATGATGCAAGATGACAAGCGAGGGACTGCTCCAGTGTAGTGTGAGATAGGGCTGTGGTGCCACAGCAACACAACTAGGTGAAAAAGGTGAATGCATTCCTAAGATATATCAGTGAGAAGATGTACTTTCCATGGAGACAGGGGAGCAATGTAGTCAGTTCGGAGTTATTTGAGGTCTGCAGTTTACCCGACCTGGGTTACAGAGGGGCTTTGCTGCAGATGCTGAGACACCGATGTGACCCCCCCACACCAGGCAGGCTGGGTTTGCTGCCACAGGCACTGTGTGAGTGTGCAGGGCCACATCACCTCCAGAAATCGATCCCCAAGCAGTTCCAGGAGGTTTCTCCACTCAAGTTATTCCTCCTGCAGTCCTGCAGGTCTCCCCTGAGCTCATTACGATGGAGGCAGTGTACAGGCTGGAGTCCATTATATCCGTGCTGCTCCCTGTACTCTGCTGGTTTTACACAATTTGTCGAACGCGCAGCGGCCAGCCTGACTGCGAGCTCTTTCTGTGAGGGCTCGAGGGCAAAAAGTTAATGGAAGCAGCTCACTCCT